>NC_043980.1:13693916-13868916 GCF_902150065.1 Myripristis murdjan
ATATTTGAACAAATCAGGCCAGTGGATGTTATGGCGAGGACATGGCTTGACAGATATGATACTTCACTGAGAATCAATATTTAGTCAGTCTTATAGAGGTGAACACATGTCACTCTCTCTCTCTCTCTCTCTCTGTGTGTGTGTGTGTGTGTGTGTGTGTGTGTGAGTGTGAGTGTGTGTGTGTGTGTGTGTGAGTGTGTGTGTGTGTGTGTGTGTGTGTGTGTGTGTGTGTGTGTGTGTGTGTGTGTGTGTGTGTGTGTGTGTGTATGTGTGTGTGTGTGTGTGTGTGTGTCTAACAGAGAAAATCCATCATTTGAAAGTCCTCATGTATATTTCATACCATGCGTGTAAGGATGGGTTCAACTGGTCGAAAAATCCATTCAAATTACTCTTCATCATAACGATCTGATTATTGATTCATTTAATCCCTGAAACCCAGGGTCTGTAGACTGTCACCATACTGTGCTGACTTCTGTAGTGTGGCGTCACATTAAATAATAAGTAACTATAAACAAAATATCTTTAACCAAATTGATATTGAATCAAACAGACTTGGGAATTGAATCGATTTGGGACCTTGTGAATTGGAATCAAGTCGATTTGGGAAATCAGTGCCGATACCCAGACCCGTATCCAGAAAGAAATGACAGGGGGGGCACTAAAGATCCCAGGGGGGCAGTGCCCATCTATCTATCTATCTATCTATCTATCTATCTGTCTGTCTGTCTGTCTGTCTCTCTGTCTGTCTCTCTGTCTGTCTGTATAGATAGATAGATAGATAGACAGACAGACAGTAACGTGCTGTGAGGTCCTTGGCATGGCCAAGAGTCAATTAACGCAGCAGAACTCAAACTGCATAGCGCATGCATATGAAATATCTACGTAGATCTGACCGAGCAATCTGATTGGTCAATCAGACGTTTACAATGTGCTCAAATGAGCATGACAGCATGGGTAGCCTTGCTCAAGTGAAAAATACCGCATCACTGAAAATATTACTCCGCCTACATCTTATTGCCCGAGTCTGTGTGGTTTCCATGGCAACACGAAACATTTCACTGAAACCCGCATCAAAAGCCGCTGTCAACTTTGTTAGCCTGCATAATGGACCGTTTTATTGTCAATTTTGATTTATTTGGTGACCTAAGTTTGGATGAATGGCTGAACGAGGAAGACAAGACAGAACAGAAAAAGGAGAGATATGCGAGAGTGACGAGTGAAGAGCTGGATCAGCTGGAGACGTCAGGAAATGAAGCCAGTATGGCTTCATTTGGTGTTGATCGGTGTTTTTCAAGACTACCTGAAAAACACCGGACAAACAGCTGATTTCTCAACTGTAAGGAAAGAAGAGCTAAACAAGATCCTCTGTAAATTTTATGGAGCTTTAATTTCTATAATAAAGAGAATGAAATGCCTCAGCAGAGTCAGCAGCACAGACAGCACCTGCTGAGGCATATTCAGCACCACGGACAGTACCCGCTGAGACAGATTCAGCACCATGGACAGCGCCCGCTGAGACAGTTTCAGCACCACGGACAGTACCTGATGAGGCATATTCAGCACCACGGACAGTACCTGTAAGATTTTCCATGGAGATGTGCAGGCTAACTTTGTTCTTGTTATTAATGCGTTAATATTATCAGTTATTAATTATCCTATTAATCATTATTAATTTGTTTAGTCTTCATGAGTTTCCTAGGCCACTGATTTAATTAATTTGTCAATTTGTTTGCATCTGTGAATGAACATTTAATAAATCAACACATCTGTGAAAACTGTCGTCTTTATTTCAGAGGTAAATTGATAACAGCCTGAAAAGGTTATTAGCAAAAGAAAAACCCTGAAAGGTGAGGTTGAAACTATATAACTCTGTTCAGCCTTAATGTGACTGCTTACTGGTGTTACTTTTGTTGCTTAGCCAACGTTAAATTGGAGTGACACACCCCCAGTGTAAATAGACCATCTGCTGGTGAGTTTATGAAAAGATAGATGTTTGTTCTGGCACCGACACTGGAAACCAGTAGCCTTTATTTAAATATAACTGTTAATATAAGTTCGTTGTAGATAAAAATCAGCTGTGTTGGTGAGTCGTTGTCACGGCACCTGTTAGATTAAAAATGACTGAGAAATCGGCAGAAGTATAACTATCATGAAAAAATTATTTTTTCCAGCGGATATTCTAGTTACAACATGATTGAGCGAGCAAAGCAGTTTTGTGTTGCTATGTGTGGTATTTATTCAATTTTGGGGAATCACGATGTCTAGAAAACATGATAAGCTCAAGTTGGCTGGCTGACAAGGACTAGTTAACGTCAGATCTCATGTATTTCCACTGAAACGGAGAGAATACTAGCAAAAAACTTTTATATTTTGAGAGCGAAATGCCCACAGTATGGATACATTTTGATTATACATTTTATTTTGTTGGTAATAGTTGTAATTGCATTATTACAAATAATAAAAACAGTGATCACGCCAACATGGCCTGTATCATATATGACATCTCAACAGTCACATCACGCCAATGAATAGATTCACCTGTATCTCTCAACAGCACAGGATTTGCAGCATTTGAAAAATAAAGAACAATAATGACCAATACAATCAACAAAATATCCATTTCTAAACTTGCACACAACCAGTTATTTCTATCCTGTGTATTCCACCGTTTGAATGAAACGGCCAAATTGATCAACCGAGAGAGAGAGAGAGAGAGAGAGAGAGAGAGAGAGAGAGAGAGAGAGAGCCAAGCTCCCAGTCAGTGCACTCTGTAGCAAAGTAGATAAATGTAGCCTACCTTCTGCCTGGAAGCTAGCAGGTCACGTCGGGGTGTGAAGAAGCTTTGTTCTCCCACCTCCAGCTTCACTGTCTTTTCAGCCATGCAGTCATTTTATAGACGTTTATAACGTTAGACATAGTGTAGCTTTGTGGTGTCTGTAGCTACTAGCTAGCTAGCAGACAGAAAACTAAAGGAAGTCCAGACCATCACCGTAATCTCGCGTTATAGCCAACCGACTTCAAATGTTTCTTCCTGCCTCTTTAGGGCTCACTCACAGCGAAGCGGCTGGCATTGTTCTCGCTAAAATAATTTAAAAATTGTTTGACCTCCATATTTGTAATTAATTCACTCCGACCAAGTTTTTTAAGAGCCTAACATTAAGTCTCTCTCCCTCACTCGCTCCCCTCCCTTGTGCGGGACGTGAACATGAACGGTGCGTTCCTTGGTTGGGATTGGTCAGGTTTTAGGCCAGAGGAGTTCGATTGGTTAAAGTAATATCAGGCCAATAAGATGCAGAATAGCCCAGGAGTCATCACAGAGATTTAATGTGATGGAGATTTAACTTAAAGAGAGAGAGAGAGAGAGAGAGAGAGAGAGAGAGAGGATTTAACTTAAAGAGACAGTAACATTTTTTGACGAAAAAAAAGAAAAAGCATTTCGTCGCTTTTCGTTCAGGGCGGGCCCAGCTGATGATCCCCCTAAAGCTCGCCCTTGAACACGGGTCTGCCGATACTAAGTCCTACGTGCATGTGTGTTATTTGTGGGTGTATCGCTTTGAGTTGTATGTGTGTCAGTGTGTGTGTGTGTGTGTGTGTGTGTGTGTGTGTGTGTGTGTGTGTGTGTGTGTGTGATGCTCAGCCAGCTGGTGTCCAATCCACCTGTGTTATCGATCCAGGCAGACAGAACCTGCTGTCTGGCCCGTGCCTTGTCATCTTGCCAAGCACAGTGTACAGCATGTGTGTGTGTGTCACATCACAATGCAAACATTTGCACAAAAATAGGTTGTATAAATGAAATTTGACTGAGTGAAAGACAGTGTGGGTGAGATAGGCCCATGTTTGGAGATTATGAAAAGGCTTTACGAAGGTACATTTCCTCCCGCAAAAGCAATGTCAACAGAAACATGATGTCCGCTCGAGGAGGTGTGCAACATTTGCTTACTTGATGACCGTGTTTTTTTTTTGTTTTTTTGGGGGGGATTTTTTTTTGCATGTGTGCATCTGTGTGCATGTGTGTGCGTGTGTTTGCTTTGTGTGTGTGTGTGTGTGTGTGTGTGTGTGTGTGTGTGTGTGACCTGAAGAACATTCTGTCTGGTGTGCCTGTCTTTGTCCTTTGCTTGTGTCTTGTGACTGTTGCATCAGGGGTTTTCTATTGACTTTTATCATGACAGGAAGCCTTTAATGTGTTTATCTCACAGGGGTTGAAAAATGGTTTTGAGGTGGATGAAGTGATGAACGTAACAGGTAGTAAATGTTACAACATCCTGTTGTCAGGGCTGGAACATAAGGCTAACATTATCTAAATGGAATCCTTACATATTTACAGCTCGGATATTTTAAAGTAATAAGTATTAATAATGACAATAATAATATTTTATTTATTTATTTATTTAAAGTGTTTTTTCAGTAGTTCATGGTTCTTCATCAAACCACACAGCAGGTTGGGAATGTAAAACACAACAGAGCCAATTTGCAACACAGAAATGCGCTGAAATCGAATTTGGATTGCTGAAATCTCGTTTTGGTTTAAGACATTTGGGAGTAACCCCAGACACGGCTGTAACCTTGAATTTGCTTGTGCTTTGTTAAACAGCAAAGAGTGTGTGCTGCAGCTGTGGTAGACGAGGATAACTGGAACATTCTGCCACCTGTACATTCAGCAGAAGGCCAGAGCGGTGAGAAACTTGTGCACCAAAAATTTCTTGAACTAAGTTGTAATGAGGAAATTCTTTCATGCATTGAACATCAAGTTTTTATTAAACTGAACTTTTAATTTACACTGTACAAAAAGACAAGGCCTTTTATTCTTGTGTTGCCTGTTGAAGAGAAAAAAAGTCATTAGATTGTGAAATACTTGCACACATTAGAAGTATCAGCTGTTAAGTCATTTCAACTTACATCCCTCTCCAGTTTCTGAATTTCCAACTCCAGCTTACGCATCTTGAGTTTTTTGTAGGCCACCTCCTCTTTGCTCTCTTCGATTTTTTGAAGAAGAAACCTTTTGTACACATCTTGTACATTATCCACTTCCTACAGAAAATACCGGAATTAGTTTATGATTCTACTTTCTTTAATTAGTGATTGAGGAAAGTGTACTCACATGTTTTCCTGCAGTTTTAGAAGTTGGCAAATGTCCATGAGATGTGGCGAGCTCAGGCTCTTGCTGCAGCTGTATTTTGAGTTTACAATAAGTTACGTTGAGAACAAATAAATGAGCGCGTTTACATGCACACCATATTCCTGTATTTTTTGGAATATCCGCAATATTCCAGTTGCGCACGAGTCATGTAAACACGTACCGAACCCGATTACGGTCGTATTCCGTTAGGAGAAATTTCCGAATAAGACCCCTCGCATATGCCTGTTCCAACCAGAATATTGTGCCATGTAAACACCTTAATCGGAAAATGCCCCGTTCCAGAATATTCAGTTATGTCTGCACATGCTTGATTCACAATGAATCCTGGGGCGTCTTTGTTGCTATGGTTACTGCAAGCGGGGAGAACGACATGGCGAACAGCATGGCGAAAAGCAGCAAGAGCCAGCATTTTTGGAGTGAGGAGGAGACTGCAGTCTGCCTTCAGCTAATGAAAGACTTAAATATCATCGAGTATATCGATGGGAGAAAACAGAAATAGTGACAGAAGAAGAAGAAGAAGAAGTAGAATAAGAAGAAGAAGAAGAAGAAGAAGAAGAAGAAGAAGAAGAAGACTTCTTCTTCTGTATTTCCGGCAGACCAGATGCCTATATGTGTACTGCTGCCCCCCGTGGCTGAGTGTCGCATTACGTAAGAGAGTGGTATACGAAACACGAGAATATGCCAAGTAATGTGTAAACGGAATATTCCAGTTGCCATATAAACACCTTATTCAGAAAATTACCTTAACCGGAATATTGACCCGAATCAGAATATGGTGTGCATGTAAACATAGTCAGTGACAGCCTATGTCATGTCTAATCCTTTAGGTTCTTACCTCAGTTCTCTCTGAGCAAAGTGAAATGATTTCCTCAGCACCTGGAGGTTCAGTAACATCTTCATCCTAAAAGTCATAAATGCCCCAATTAAAAATTAATTGACTGAAAAATGCTGGAGGATTAACACATGATTAATTTGAGGGTTTTAATGTGTTATTAAAAAATCAACACTAAATGTTTAATTTTGATCCACTGTATCGCTCTGTATCACACATGATACAGAGCGATACAGCGAACAAGACAACCTGTGGCCTGCTCTCTCTCTCTCTCTCTCTCTCTCTCTCTCTCTCTCTCTCTCTCTCTCTCTCTCTCTATTTCTCTTTCCCTCTCTCATACTCAGTGGCCACCTGCACAATCTAATCCAATCCAATCCAATCCAACTGTTCTGCCAAAAAGTTTTTTTTTCTAATGCCAGTAATGTTTAGGTTTTCCCTGTGAAATGGCATGGCATGCATATGGTGTTGCATCCTCCATATAAGATGTATTGTGCCTTTACAATGACCCTGAGGCTTAAACCACTATAGCGTGTGACCAAAAACAATCAAGACATACAGTGGTCTGTAACTCACATCAGAGTTTGCCTCCTGGGTTGCTGGAGGAGAATCAATGAGGATCACAGAGCCACCTGTAAGTAAAATCATAGCCCTTAATCCTAGCTGCCTTTTACAAGGCAGTGTATAAAATATGCAACATTACACAGGGCACCTACCTCTAATATCTGAGCTGCAGTCAAGCAGTGCCACTGATTTGTTCCTCTTAATATCTTCCACCACCGGTTGCCCTCTGGAGTCCAGCATCAGTTCTTCAGATGGCGTCATGTCCATGGGTGTGTAGTCTCCTCCAGATTTGACAGCAAGGGCTCTCTTCTTAACTGCTTAAATATTATTATTTATGGTTAATATAGTCACCCTTGCACATTTAATTCCATGTTATGCAAGATGCATATATTTACCATTTTGCAGAATGTTCTTATGCTTTATTTTTACTTGCTGCCACGTCCTTCTGGTGCCACTGGAACTGTACCTAAAGGCAAGTGTGTTGTCAGAAATACAATGGCTACTTACTAAAGTGTAAAGTCTAAATTCTTGGCTTCCAACAAAAATGTACCCCAGAATACTGCAGTTTGGAGATACACTTACCTATTTAGTCTATCTGCTATTTTTGCCCATGCCGCCTCTCTGGCCTTGTTAATGGCAGCAGTGTTGCCCTTCTTGGTTATAATGTCTTTGTATTCATCATATAGCTCAACTAATATCTGTTGTTCTGTCTGTGTGAACACAGCAGCTCTCTCTTTCCTCTCTGCCATGATTTAGAAATCTACTGTGCTGTGCCGCTGTTAAGCTCTGTGCGTGTTTACGTAATGATTGTGCAAGCCTGGATTAAATTAGCTTAGCCTTTCTGGCTGAGCAGCGATTCCCTGTAGTAAAACCAGAATAGCTCTGTTCAAAAGGTCGTGCTAACTCAAGCCAGGTTTTGGTAAGGAAGCATGGATTTTTTTTCAGCTGCACTCTGTAAAATACCTGCCAGGCCTGTTTAACTGGTAATTATAATAACTGATTGTCATTTTAGCTCATTCTGACGTTGTTCTCCACCACTGCCCAGAGGCCATCACCAGCTGTGGCACTGTGAAGGAGAGGAGTCTAAAAGAGAAATACATTATTAGCTGCTTTTTCTTTGGCTGCTCTAAAAACAATACTAGCTGTGACTAAAACAATAAAAGCAATCACAAAACAGGATATAAATTATTGGCCTGAGAGAGAGCAATAATCAGTGCCTCTTCCTAAAAAAGACAGCCAAAATTAAATAGCTTTTTGCTTACCTCTTATTGTAATAATAACTGTTACAAATTTTCACTCCTATCTCACTGTACTTCTATTTTTCTCGATGTCTCTTGCAGCAAGCTTAACACATTGTATGGAAAACATTGCATGAAATATATATATTTAAAATCAATAAAAATCTAATAAAAAACAGGCAGTGAATTCTTACCAAAACAGCAAGATCACATTGTCCTTGAGGCCAGTGTGATATAGGCTTTTTGCTCTGAATGTTGTCTGTAAAGCAGTTCTGCCTCCCATGCTATTTTCCCCAAAAGAGGAGAGATTATGAGCAATCAGTAGCAACAGAGCACATATGGGTAAGAAGCAGGTTGTAATCATAGACAGGGCCATCCCTCCCTAAACACAGGATGCGCGCTGTGTGTAGGGCCTCATGTTGTGCTGGGGGCCTCGTGCAAATGTGGCGCATATATGTTCGCCGCAGTGTCCCTGGTGTGAGCTGTAATCTTTGACCATTAACATCTGACCAATCACAGCTCAGAACCGGGCATCAGTGCAGGTGAAGAGATGGTGACGAAAAGACAATTTGAACCCAGTGCAAGCAAGAGGGAAAAAAACAAAAGAGAAGTTCGAGCTTCACTTGAAGGTGGGTATGTTGTTTAAGTAAAAATGTAAAACTTTGGCCATGCTATACACTTCAGCTGCAATTCACCACATGAGAGAAGTCCAGTCACTGTATTTAGGCTACTGGAGATTGAGTTATTTCAGACATAACCATCCATTAAATGTCCTGTTAAATGTCCAAACCCTAACACCTTTAGCTGCACTCTACATTCTTCATTTTGTGGGTACTGGATGCGAGTGCAAAAACACATCTTTCGCGTACAGTTCATTAATTTTGACCCAGCAGTGTCTGAGATATTGAGCATGATGCTTTGAGCCCTGATGGCCAGGTGGTGGTGCTTTGGTGGGTTAGTTGGGATTATATTCAAAGTTTCAGTCCCCCTGTCAGAATCCAGCTTTCCTCCAAGTTTAATCCAAAACAGACCAGCAGAGGCTCAGAAGTAATCCTTGATAGAAGGTCAGACTAAAGTGCCCAGTCCATTCCCTGATCTTCTATCCTGGGGGACAGCTAGAGAGAAAATAGCACCAGGCAAGTTAGCCAATATGTTTATTAAAAAAAAAAAAAAAAGAAAAGCAAAAAAGCATGCAACAGTTTATTAGGAATACAGCACAACCACAATCTCCTGTATCTGAACCTCTTGACAATTAAGCTATTTCAGACAGCTGACATTTCAGATAATTGAAACATGCATTAAAAACCAAACCTTTTGGGAGAAAAATCTGTTTAATTAAATACATTATTAATGTGCTGCCAAATACTTGTGGTACTAGCAGCTTGAAAACCACATAACAACTATATAGTCTGGCAGTAAAATTACTGCCGTCTGCAAACACCATGGGGCAATAACAGCATCAAAGAAATAACTTATTGTGGCTGTGGAGCACACACAAGCATGCATGCAGGAACAAACTGACCAATGAATAATACGCTCATTTACTGGAGAACAAATAGCCTTCAAACCAGCACAAATATTAGGCTCTACATACCTGCCAGTAAAGCAGCAGTTGTTTGTGAGCGTTTGTGAGAATATGAAATCACTTCTACTGGCAGCTCACACACGCACACGCACACACACACACACACACACACACACACACACAGAGGAACAAACCAACCAATGAATAATGGACTCATTTACAGGAGAACGATTCTGTAACAATGGAATTAGATCAGTAGGCTATTGGTGAATTGTGTTTGGATGATAAAAATTAAAAATAAAAAAGGGAATGGCTGTTTGGTTGACTGGACATTCTGTGTGACTGGGGGCTATATAAGTGAGGTCCTACTGCAGTTGTTAGCATTAAATTCAAGTTTATTTTTATAGACTCAAAACATTAAAAACTGAGGCAAAAATGTACAGAAATCCAGTTTCTTGGAAATCACCTGACACCCACACTTGTCCTAAACCAAACAATCCCATCTGGGCTCTTCACCCTCAGCCTTTATACCCTTTACACCCTCAGCCTTAGGGTCACTGAGGCACTCAAACCTCCTGACCACAGTAAGGTGGCAATCCCTCATGAGGATGTTTTTGTGTTTTTTTGTATTTTTTTTGTATTTTTGTATTTTTTTTTTAAATTTTTATAATACCCTTAGGAGGATGTTTTTGTTTAGTGTTTTTTTTTTTTTTATTATTATTATTATTATTATTATTATTATTATTATTATTATTATTATTATTATTTATTAAAAAAAAAAAAAGAAATAAAGAAATAAAACAAAGGCTATTAGCCTAGACAAAACAAACAACTTACCAGTTACTTAGGTCTACTGGATGAGACCATTAGGCATGTCAAAAACATGTCCAAAACAAAAGCCCAGGCATCCTGGGGCCTATTTCACGAAACCTGTATTAGGCTTTAAGCCTGGATTAATGGGTTTCATGAAAGGTGGATTATTTTGCGAGATTAACCTGGCCAGTAAGCCTGGCTATAATTAGCCCGAACTCGGTTTCGTGAAAGTAATCCCACTTTAGTTACCATGGAAACTTAGCCTAAGCCTTAGCCTGCTCCGGAAATTACTATTAGTCAGTGACTCCAATCAGGAAACTAACACCTGTTAGTACATGGAGTAATTTCAAATTATGCTACATTCAAATAAAATGAAAATAAATGCATTAAGATATAATCAGTTTAATTATATTACTCTAATAGTGTGTGACCATGAATCATAATTGTGCCACAGTGGCTCATGTGGTATAATCATTGACTAAATAATAATAGTATCAATAATATATATATTTTTGGATGACTTACGCATTAAGTTTGTCGGCAACACTTTGCCACGCGTTCTCCCTTTCTTTAATTATAACGCTTGTATTGCCTTTACGGTTAATAACCTCCTTTACTTCCTCATATGCTTGTATTAGGCGCTGAGTCTCGTCCAGACTGAATGACGCAGCCCTCTGCTTCACTTCCATGATTGGTGACGTTCAAGGAATCTACGATCGACCGGCATGGTCTTTTGAAGGGAGACGTGAACGCGCACCAGCCTGACTTTCATAATCCGGACTCGCTAAAGTCGCTCCTTCTCAGCCCGACTTGGCTTTAGTGGAACGGAATAAGCCAGGCTGTGCGGGGAAGGCTTTAGCAAACCTAGATTTGTCTTACATCCTGGCTTATTTAACTACATGTTATGAAACTGCTCACCAGTGACTAGATCGCTGCACAGTGCTATAGTTAGAGCTAAGCCCTCAGTGAATGAGGCAATCACATATCAATACAAAACAGGAAAGCATGCTCTCAGAGCTTTCAAGTCAGTCGAATAAGGGTGGGTGGGGATGGGGATTTGTTGGTATATGGGTCTGGGTTGCCAGGTATTACAGAAATGTCCAGGTTTCATAACCACACAGACGCATACACACTGACAGGAAAATTGCTTGAGCAGTGGAGCATGATGTAAAGTTGTTGGGGTCTCCTGGTAATGAGGACCATCTGGGCTATATTCCCTAAGAACATTGACCTGTGTCTCGCCAATCAGATACCAGCCTGCTGCTAGCATATTGACCTCTCGTTTCATGTGGAGGATGGATGGCTGTTGGTGAGACTTGTGGAAATACCCAGAGCGAGCACAAATTGCCGAGAATTCTTTTGTGTCTTCTTGGAGCTGAAATGACGGGAAGATAAATGAGAACGTTATACACATGAAGAAATGACAGATGTGACTTTTTATACGAGCTCATCCGGAGCCCATTGATGTGAGAAATGGGGGCCAATTCTCCTGAGATTTGGTGTTATGTAACAGTTACGGTACAGTGTGACTCAAAGGGCCTTGGCATTTGGTAGAAAGACGGACATAATTTAAACCTTGCTCAATCCTTTCTCATAGAGTTCACCCTCTCAAACCTCGTCCCACGTGTATTATTGATAGATGACTTAAAATACTGTTGAGAGACTTGGCTAATGCCTTTGGTCAGCACATCACACACGAATACCTTGAAGTATTGATTCCATATTACTTAGAATGGTCAATAGGCATATACATACATCTTGGTAGGAAAATACAGCGGTTCATTCCATAAGACGTTAAACTGCAGAAGAAGCACAGCCAAGCAGAGGTACATCAATTTGGAGACTGGTAATTGTGTCTGCGTCGTTGAAAGTGCCACAGAGAGGTAAGCAATGAAACTATCAACAATAAATCATGATGGTGTGAAAAACAAGTTAAATAACGAGAATCATCCTCATTACGAATGTGATGGGGCAGGACAATGTGTGCATATGACTTTGTACCATTCTTTCAGTAACACCAAAGACATAAAAATTGACTTGCATAAGGGTGGCATGAGTTCTGTTGTTGCTGAAGGTGCACTATGCAAAATTTCCTACACAAGTGAGGACCCTTTAGACGTAACAGACAAAAATATGGGATAAGCCAACAAGTTCTTAAGGTTAGGATAGTTAAGTTAAGGTTAGGATAAGGTTGAGGTTAAAGTTAGGCAATGTTTGTGGTCATGGCAACAATAATAAACACGCAGAAATCAACACCAGACTCGCTTGATACAGGAATCGAATTTGAGTCACCTGGTTGAGAGTCCTGTGCATGGATGAACTGTCCACCACCCAAACCACCTCCAAATATGGATTTTGTCACTTGTCACCTCACTTCCTGACCTGACACACAGCATTGTTGTTATTTACACCAGTCGTAGATGTCGATTAAGTTTAAAATGTAACAACAGGTCATAATATGCTGGATGTACAAACAACCGAAGGGGTAGTTTCATTGGTGGAGGACAGTCTCAAATAAGCATATAATCTACTGGTTATTCGATGATGAGAACTGTGTAGATTCAACCATCAGATAATACGTTTCTATTCATTTTTTTCACTTGAGTTTAAAGTCTCACCTCTGTTGACCCTGGGAAATTTTGTTCAATGCATCTTTAAACTGGACACTCTCGCTGTGCTGTGGTCATTTCTCATTCTCTGCATTCCTGCATTCTTGTGTGTTCTCATGTTCAAGTCTTAAATCCATTTGTTGCTTGTATGTATATTATTTGATTACATATTCTTTTGCAAAATATTTGCTGTTTCTGTTTTAATTGTGTTTTTCCTCGCTGTAGTGTATTGTTGTTTACTGCTTGAATGACCTAATTTCCCTCTGGGAATCATTAAAACATCATCCTGTGTGGGGGCCAGAAGCATGTAATAGCTTGAGGTGAGTCACAGCATGCCAGTTGTGTTATACACTGAAGATGCAAAATATTAGGGACACTTAGTCTTCATGAAGTGCAGGACTGAGGTGAATCCAGGTGAAAGCGCTTATCCTTCACATAAATAAATAGGCCTAAATAAATAAATGGTAGCTAGACAAGATCACTATAGTGTTTTTGTTGTGGACTGCCCACTCACAGCCCTTTACTGTGTAGGCTATACCTGACATTCACCCCTTCACACACACTGATGGCAGAGGCTACAATGCAAAATGCCAAGGACACTTAGATACACTCCCTGGAGGAGCCAGGGATCATGTGTGGTTATGTTATATAGTATAATATAACATAACTACACAACTATAAAGTAACATACAAAAATAATGAATATGCAACTTTTTGATAACTTTTGATTAAAAAGTCAGAACCGTATACTGTAAATCCAAGCTCATGAAATTTTTCGTAAACTTTCGCTTGATATCATAGGTCCAATAACAACAGACAACAAAGTTTTATCACAATATCCCAAAATGACCATATATAGAAGTGGTGTAAAAAAACAAACCATTCAGTATGATGCAAAATCAAACCATAAAACAAGACAAACTGTTCACCGTTCACCACACACCCTGCAAAGTTCTCACCAGTGATGGTTGGACCTCCACCAACTGGGACTGGGAGTTACCTGACTGAGTGTTCATTATATTTTGAACCATGGTTCAGGTTAGAGCCATGCAACCACACAGTGAACTGATGAATTAATGAATACACTGAAAGTATGTTTATGATTGTTTTTAAATAATCTAAGTAGACTTTTGGATAGGAAGGATATCTGTTGATTCGTATTGTTATCCCAAATTTCTGAATGAAAAATAAATGAATTTTTTTTTTTTGCATTTTTTAAAATCCATTTATTGAACCGTTACACCTTAATCACTAGATATATGCAGATGAACTGAATGCTCTCTCTCCCCCCTCTCCATCTGTCTCTCTGTCTCTCTCTCTCTCTCTCTCTCTCTCTCACAAACACACACACACACACACACACACTCTCACACTTTCTCTCTCACAGCAAATAACTGACAGCGGTGGCCAGCGATGGCAACTGAATAAACATGTCCGGGTGCTATCGGCATGATGAATAAATGCAGCAGCTTGGTGTGAAATAGGGAGAATAACAAAACCAAAAAGGTTAAAGGTGAGAGGTGGAGGAACATGTAAGCCTACCATTGTGGGGGTAGGCTTATCTGCTGCATCACAAGCCGTCTGCATGCTGCTGGCGCAGTCTGATTCCTTTGTTGTAGCTTCCAATCACTTGTTCTTGTTTACATTATAGCACCCGCAAAGAACATGCTGTACCATGCCATATGGGCTCCAAGCCTAGAGTATAGCCGAGGGTATAGATTCTATACATTAGGCTTGGGGCCTGAACCCACATGGTACAGAGCAGAATAGATTATAAAATATAGAGTGAGGTCCATATGCTGTCCTTACATGGGGTCAAGGCTCAGAAGAGAGACAAAGAAAGAAGTTGACTTTTTGAGGGAGAATAAAGGAGGATATCCACCAGAGTTATTAGGGCTGATTTGAGAACGTCAATATAAAGTGTGGGAAAGAAACACGCCCACAAAAACTCTTTTCATCCTCACAGTCACACCTGGGAATGAGAGCACAGACTCGATAAACAAGAAAGTGTGCCAGGCGCTCTGTCTCTGAGCCTTAGAGGTAATATTTGTATCTTATTATTCCACAACACTCAAAAGGCTTCTCGCTGTGTTTGTTGAGAGGCTTTCTAGCTCCGGGTGAACAGGTTCGCCTTTCATTCACAGAGCGGGCTTTGTTGCCGGGCTGTGGTTGCTGTGAATAATCGGGGGAGCAGCATCGGCACTTAGCTTAAAGACCGTATATTGACGCTTATTTTTATCCATACCTCCTGACGCCTCTGTTTCCACTGGTGTAACCTTGAGTTTTCAGTGCCTTACATCTGCTCAATGTGGAGGTGAAATCAGCCAAAGCACGACTCAATCTACCCACTGGATTATTCATGTATTGATCTGTATAAAGACACCACTGTTATATAAGGCGGTCTTTCAAGAGACATGGGGATGCATCCAAACTGCGCTAATTTGTCCTCCAAAAACCTTTTGTGAGGCAGCCAATCAAAATCCTGTTTACACTAAAGTGAATAGCACAACAGGGTTAAGGCAATGTTGGCAGCTTCAGTGCTCTGGCTCCCATCTACAGACAAATGTACAGTATTTATGGTGTGAACTGAAGGAATGATTCAGTGTTTTATTAAATATTTTGAGCTTTTGACATAGATATGGAAAGCAGACAATCTATATGTGGATGAAAGTGTATCTTTGCGTGAGAGTTGCTCTGTCTCTAGCTGTGATTTATGAGCACAAACACATTGGACACTAAATGGTTTGCTACTATTAAAGGTAATGCATTTTTGAAAAATTGGTCATTTTACCCAATACCTGACAAATGATTGATGCAAATCATCATTTTGTGTGCATCATAACACTCTAGCATACCATTGTGTGAGCTAATTGTTTGTATTGTTTATTTGTTTGCTCATATTTGTTTATTTTTGTGGAAATTATGGGAAAAAAAACAAAAAAACTCTCAGATCTGAAGCTTCTTCATTAGTGAAGATCATTATGAATCAACAGTGCAAAAACTAACTATCAGGCTAACTTTGCTCACTTCCTGAGTCAACAAAACAAGTCAACCAGACCGGAACAAGAGAACTGCCACTGAAACACCTTTTAATTGAATTTTATGACTATTTTACCAGACCCCTCACAAGACTGGCATATTTTGGTGGATGATTACAATTAACAATCAAGCCTTATATATATGGAAAAGAGTAAGCATGAGCACTGGACAAAGACATTTGATTTTGATGCCATTCACATGTCGGACTACCAATGAGCCAGACTCCCAAAAAGCTGGAGTTGTCCTTTAAGTTGTCAATCATGCAGTGGTTATTTTTTCAGATATTATATATGGAAAAATACCTATTTTATTCAGGCGACTAGGTTGCACATAGCCTGATTTAAAGAAAATTTTAGTATGTTTTGTGAATGAAGCAGTGGAGAGACGATATGAAAACAGACGGAAACACAGCGTCTCTATGAGGCTGTGTAACTGTGCCATAATTATTAGACTGAGTAAACAGTGTAGGCCTATGTTGCCAACAACATAGATCCTTGTGTATGTCAGCTCTTGGTGCAATTAAGCAAAAGCCAGCTCCCATTTACCGTATTGTTAGGTAACTGGCTATCAGTTCTTTACATAAACCTCAGTTGTTTGTTGATAGAATTTGACCTTTATCTCCTCCCACCATCCATCCTCTGTCTTTCTTCCAGTCTTTCAATCAGTATGTCTCTCTCCTTTCCATCCATCCATTCATCCATCCATCCCCCTGTCATGCTGTTTGCCAGTCAGTTTCTTATCTTGTTTCTCTCTATTTCTCCATGATTCCCCTGCGCTGCCCTCCTCCCACTGTTTGACATAGACAGCTGTGGCCGCTCACCTGACCAGCGACCATCATGCTGTCAGGGTGATAATGTAAACCTCTCTGAGAGGAGATAACAGGCCACCAGGATAATTGGGCAGACACACACACACACACACACACACACACACACACACACACACACACACACACACACACACAAATGAAGCCAAGAACCACATTGAAACACCACTCAGTTGCCATGGGGACTTCACCCAAAGCCCCCTTTCACACTGTGTTATGTGTTTGTGTGTGTTTGTGTGTGTGTGTGTGTGTGTGTGTGTGTGTGTGTGTACATACTGATCACCCCCAACTGTGTACTTTAGCTAGTCGAGGTGCATTCAGGAGAGGCAAACTTCAAACATGAGTGGTGATGTAACAGGGCACCAGGGGCACTTGCAAGGATGAAACCCAGTGTCCCAAAAACACAGTAATCTTATTACAACACCAAGCTTTTAATCCAGAATAATTATGTTACATTAAAATAATAAAAAACCTCCATTGATATATCCACATGTATGTCAGCATATATTTATATGTCACTACAATGCCTAGAAATACTTCTAATAAATGCGAAGTGCTCATACTTGCATGTATATACCAATTACATATATTCACATGGTCACATTATATCAGATGGGATTTTATAATAACATGTGACATTTGTTGCACAGGGAAAAGGCGGGAGGCAGTAAGTGGTTGTGTATTTTGTGTGTACAGAAGTGTGTAACGTGTTAGGTGTGTAATGTGCACAATCTTGTGGTGGGAAGCAGCTATTACAACGAAATGTTCATAAAGATGTATTTTCAGATCCGAGGACCAAGTTGCACTTGACCAGAAAGCCACGGTTTCTGTTGGACCACGAGGGCTATGAGCAGCTTACAGTCCTAATTTACACCCCGTTTTCATTTTTCATTTAGATGATGAGAAGGCAATGTGATATAGACCAAAAAGTTTAATGTAATAGAAGCTCATTTCACCTAAAATGTAATGTCCTCCTCATTTCTAACACACAATGTGTCAATTAATAATAAAGAAAACAACTCCAAGAGTAAACAAAAAACAACTTTCTTTTTATTTCATTAATAGTCACAGTTTCCCTTGTAAGACCCCTTTTTCATAACTTTAGTAACACACGTTACAATGTACTGTGAATATTGCTGCAAAGATTTAAAGTATGTCAGCCTAAAAATGTACAGAATTTCTATTCAGCAAATAAAATAAAATGATAAGCTGAGTAAACTGAGCTTAGGTGTGCTTTTCCTTTATTAAATCCATACCATGTGTCAAGGCTACATCTGATGTCAACCTGGGGAGAAATTTCCGTGTCCTGCTGCACTTGCATGTTTTTCTCCAGGTAAAGATGTAGAGTGTTAGTAGAGTATTCAGTAGCCTATAGCCATTACTAAGTCATTTCAGTTCATTGTATCAAAAAATCACAAAGTCTACACTGATTTGCTCAAATATCTTCTACCCTGTTTCAAACACGTCAACTGTACACAAATATATCCAGCAAATAATCACATCATTGTAAGCTGCCATTTAATCAGTGCCACATGAATAATCAACCATTTTCGTTTGTAGTAATTCACAGTAACTGCTATTTGGCAGACCATTTTCGTAAAAGTAATTTCCTGAATATTATCATGCAATACTAGAGGATATGGACGATCCACTCTGTCAAAACCTTATTATTTTGTCAGCCACAGACATAATTATTCTTTTATTCTCTCAAAAGAAAAGCAATTTGATTTACATTTCCGTTGTCATTTTTTTTTTTTTTTTTTTTTTTTTTTAGATTTAGATGAAGCGGTGTGTATTAGACAGCAGTAATGTTCCACAGAGAAGACATTAAAGAAAGTTAGTGGTCAAGTTCTCTGAATATCCAGTGTAACCAGTGTGTGTGTCTGGGTGTGTGATCCAGATCCAGACTTGACAGACACATATAGATATGTGTGTGCAAAATATCACACAACACACACACACACACACACACACACACACGCGCGCATGCGTGCGCGTCTATATGTGTCTGTCAGGTCTGGATCTGGATGTGTCTATGTGTGCTGGAACAGTCAAGGTGACCGCCCCCCATTCATTTGCCCAGTGGGTCCTAGACGTAGCGCACTGGCAGAGTCTTGCTAAAAGCTCAAGCTGCCCCTCTGTAGCACCAATTTAGTGACACCATTAGCAGAGAGTGGTTCTGACTTGAAAAGGCTCTCCAATGTCCTGTCTGAAGAGGTGCAATGAACCATTTAAAAAGGCAGAGTTTTGGCCTTGGGGCTGGGTTTGTCCTCTACCATCAAGCTACCTGCACACACTTAGTGGTGAGAGACAGGGCAACACAGTTCATCTTGAAGATGGGAAACGGGAGAAATTACCTGTATTTGCCTTGTTGCACAGATCGCATGCAGAACTTTGGGTTTTTCACACAATATACTCAGTGGTCAGATGAACAATAGAAAAAGAATGCACTTTTCTATACTTCACTATAGATATGATTTTGTGTGCAAGCCAGACATAACCTGACACTGCATGCTGGTTTGATGTTAGAACTTGCATTGGCCTGGCTACTGAATATTAATGCAGTCCTTGTACATACTCCATATACACAGAGTATCCTCTAATATGCAGAGTAGAACACAGTTCTTTAAAACTCTATTTCAAAGGAGGGTTTTCCTTGTTTTGCATGGATGTAGAAATCTGTTACATAAATGATTAAAAAAGATGATGGTGCTATTTATGCTATTTGTTTCTGTGTGAAATAATGCCACCAGAAAAACAAACAAATCAGAGTTGACCCCAGTTGTACTAATATAACTGGGTTTCATCAAAAATCACCCAATCATTTAGAGTCTGAAATTAGCATCTACCATGATATTACTACCATGATGTTTAACAGCAAGCTCATTTCATTGTCAGGACGGAGGATGGGATCACCAATAATATCAGCCAAACACCAGCCAGTGGCTTTTTAATAACTACTTTACCCAAAATTGCTTGTTAGGTTCTAGGTGCATGAGCAGTCCTGGAAAAAAAAAGTTATCCAAAATATGTCATCACAATTTTCTTCCATTTAAATGTCACAGTTGCGTTTTCTAGACAACAGTTGATAATATAAAATTGACTAAAGACCGAAACCGACCCCCAACCCACACCAGCCCCCAAGAGCCCTTGACTTGTCACATCTATCTCACCAGAGGGCAGCATCACACCACAGTCTACAGACGGAGCAGTTGAATGACTGATTGTTTCTGTGTGCACTGATGTGAAGTCTAGCACACAGTGGCCAGTCAAGTATTTCATAACGTCTGTTTCTGCAGGGAAATTCCAGTTGTGCCAGTCTTTTGAAGTTTGCATTCTGTAGCTGATGAAGACTTTAAACATATAGTGTTTTGTTTTTCTCTTGGCATACTTGTAAAAAGCTCTTACAATTTCAGCAGGCGCATACAGACAGCCATATTATCGACTTATATTGACCATATAGCCAATATTTTCACTCGTTTCTCCCTCAAAATAATGTATACAAAACACAAAAATAGAAAATGCCTGAAAATAATCTATACCTTTAAAAAATATAACTCAAGGCTACACGGAATCCTTTGCCAGAGGGCATCTGCATGCTTGCAACTGTATGTGTGTGTGTGTGTGTGTGTGTGTGTGTGTGTGTGTGCATACATGCATGCTGCAGTGTGTGTGTTTGTTGAGCTCAGAGAGAAGGTAATGAAACCAATATGCCCTGCTCTCTCATCCATGTCTCCCCATCTAAACAAAACAACATAGCTATTTTTATACAGCATAATGATTATCGGCTCCCTTGTTATCACCTCTCAACAGTCTGTAATTTCCTTGTTCACTTCAGCCACGAGCTTCAAAGAAGAATAACAAACCTTTGGACCATGCAGGATAACTCACTTAACCCATAGCACTGCATGCCGTGCTTTGTGAACACTATCTTAGTACCTCCTTAAGATTGCAGTTAATCATACTCAATGCTTTGTTCTCATCAGTGTGCACAATGTGGCTTTATCTTTTGTAAATCCATTATTTCATCAAGAGGGTAGCTAGCAATGTGAAACAAAAAAGTATCCTCAGAGGTCCTTGTGCTCCAGCTCCAGCTTCAGCTCCACTTTTAACTGGATGTGCGTCCTGAACCAGGCTGCTAGCAATGTATCTACGTGATTTGGGGCTCCACAAGGAACAGTTGTAGTGCTTCTTGTTATCTTTCTTCTCCAGAGAACTGGTAATCGTCAGCCATCCTCCTGCATCTACACTTTTACTTGTGTTGGTCTTCAGAGAGCCATCTGCCAGCTTTGTAGAACCGTGGAACCAGTGCACATCTCCGCCTGGGTGGACCCTGGTGAAGGTGCAGGTGGGACCCTTGGGAGTCACAACAGCATCAACATTCCCACAACACTCTGAGGAGAAGAGGAGTTTCAAAATTAGAAGGACTGAGATTTCATGGATTCTAAGAGGAATTGCTTTTGTGTATCACTGCTATGATAACATAACTGTTCTGCATTTCACTGCTACTTCCTTCCAGGACCAGAAGTTACTGTAAAATGCAGTCAGAATACTCTCAAATAGTCAGTGCACATGCTGCACCCACAGTGTTTACTTTCTTATCAATTGCAATACATTGAATGTCAAACATGAAAATATTTTCATGAGGTACAGTGATGAGGTGAAGCCAGGTAAAAGTTAGTATTCCTAACTGATTTTCCTCACTAAATCTGAAATAAGCTGTTTTCTTATATGATCCCCACACAATGTCTGAATCTGATTTTCAAGACATTGTCTGAGTTGCCCTTTCAAACTTGTAACACTGCAGGATATTATCCCTGTCAGATGTGTTCTCATCTACTGGAAATAGTCAGTTTGGTGTATGTGAGGGGTGGCACTTAGGCAGAGCGTACAGGAGGCAGTGTATTACACAAGAAGTAGTCTACAGAAATCATAGTGTTTTGGTTGCTGCACTTTGAAGATGGCGACCAACTCTTCTGTAATGTTGACTTTTTTGTGTCAATATCAATACTACATGTGTTGTTACATATCTGCAATATCAATGGACGTGTGGAAAGCAATATACAGGCAAGCACCGGTTTTGTGCCAGTCGCATGATGGAAACATCATCGACTCGCCCACTTGCTTGCAGTGAATTCTCCAGACAATGACCTGCTCTATTCACACATGGGCTGTACTGGACATTACACAGACTTTGCACTTGACGGTGAAGTCTGTTTAATGTCTGGTGCAAGTGACTTGGACCTCTGCATTCTCACATACAGCTCTTCCAGGTAATGTCTGTATAAGTTCAGGGTTGCAGTGCATGTGTGAAAGGGACCATAAAGACACACATAGGAGATAAATAAAGGATTTCTAACCTTTAAGACAACTGAGAGGTGGTTTGTGCAAAAGCGGCTGCAGCTAAATATCAGGAAGATGCTGCTAAAGCTGTATACATTCAGTATTTATGACAACAGTTTTACAACATGTATGAAGAAATTTTATATCTTATAGACATGGACTCTGACCTTGTAACTCCACCGTTGTGTATTCCTTTGCAACTCCAACATTTGAGCGCAGCTTGCACATGTACTTCACTGATGTTCCGCTCTCCAGTGGCTTCACTTTTTCAAAGATGAGGGATAATTGTCCTTGTTCATACCTACAACGGAAGCCACTTTGTGTATGTCCGTGGTGCTCCACTACTTTCCCAGCACTGTCTATGTCACAAAGACGATTTTCGTTTTGGATCCAGGACAGATTTCTGATTGACAAATGATGCCGTGTTGAGGAGACATTGCAGTGCAGAGTGACCTGCTGGTTGCACTGTGCCATTACCACAGGACTCACAATCAGGCTTACTGGCTCTGTGGAGAAAGTTATGATACATATGTTGCAAGGTGCTTTAAAGGGAAAAAGCTTCTGTTATTAATTGTAGCTTACAGGTAGCATTCCTTGTTACACATACACATACAGCAGTTACACCTTATATTAACAGAAGTTTTGCAGTCTGCTCTTGATAATAAGTTTTCTTTTCCATTTAGTTCCACTTATCGATAGCCCAGTTGAGGCATGGAAAATCAGACTCACACTCTCACATGTTTCGACATGCCACCCATAAATCAAATCAGAAAGACCTTGCATCACAAAGAAAACAAAGCGAAAGAATACCTAAACTGGATGAATGAGTTTAAACTTTTTCGCTTACCTTTTGTGGTATGAATACATGCCGGCATAACCCACAGTAGTATATAAAGTGTCCTGTACCCCATCATCATCTTTGCTGTTTTTCACTGCAATGTGGACAGGGATAAAGATAAAACTTGTGATATTCATTTGAGCGAAAACAAACAAAAAAAAACAAAAAAAAAAACAAAACAAAACAGATTTGTAAATAGATGTGCTTGTTTTCAAGCCAGATGAAACCAGGGTCTCACCTGGCTTGCAAGGCTAGTGTTTTCAATTTTAACACAATTTAAATAGCACATGGTTAGTTAACTCTTACATTAGGGAGAAACTGAAGTCTGGAGGGTTGCTGCCTCTCCTCAGGTCTTCTCTGTTGTTTGTGGTCTCTGATTTGTGCTGATTTTCCTGTGTATTTCTTCCTTCAAGCTTATCTCCCAATGTGCCCAAAGTTAATGATTACAGAATTATGGAGAATTACCAGGGCAGCTGGGCTTATCTCTGGAGAGGGTGTGTCTTGAAATCTGAACGACAAATAGCAGGGATATATAGTGTGTCTCTGTGTGTTGTGTGAGAGAGAGAGGGAAATAGAGAGAGACAGAGAGAAAAAGAAACAGAAAGAATTAGAGTCAAGGTCGATTCATTGAGCCATAAACGCTGCTACAAGAGGAGACTTTGTATGACTCCCTTTGATGTGGTGGAGCAATGTTCTGCTGGATGATTTCAGTGGGACATTCAAGTTTCATACTGATTTTTCCCATGAGGACATTATGGCTCTTTGATTTTGGTCTAATTCTATGGCAATGGACAAGTGGAAATACTTAATTTCCTTCTTTTTCCATGCTTTCACTTGCACTCCTTAAACGCCCTGTTGTGTCTTGTCATGTCAGAGGATGTCTCACGAAGCAGTCACAATGATGGCATACACACATACACACACACACATACACACACACACACACATACAAGATCCCCAGTGCTAACTCATACTAAGTTTCCAATGTAAGAGAACCAACTTTTAGTCTGGCCTATGGCTTTTAGTCTGGCTTCTGTGTCTTCATGTGAGACGTTTCAACTCTGAAGTCTGGTTTGTGCGAAAAGCCAGTGGGTCAAAAACAGTATTGCAAAATACTTCAACACCCCCATTCATTACCATGTATAATAATACATGATCAAGTGGACCCTTTGCCCATGTCATCATGTTTTCAAACACTCCAGCTAATGATGTTCCTTACATTTGCATTTCTTTAGGTAGCATTGATCGCATGGTTATATAAGTGTCTTAGCATATTTTAGCACTACAGTCTTATGTCATTTGAAAGGCTGATGTTATGCAAAAAAACAGGCAAATATAAGGCTCATAATTGGTTGTAGTGCTTGCAGTGCTGTTATAACACACATAGTTTTTGCCACATCACCCCTCCATAGGTCTGTGTCACTATGTAGTCTATATGTTCGGTTTCTTACACAAAATCTAGAATTAGAAATTAGAAATCACGTGACACAATGTCGGTAAACTACACACAAGACCCTCATCAGCAAACTGTGACTGTTTTATAACAGGAAATACTCAATGGATGAGGGAAAAAGATCTAATGCTGACAAGTCTAATTCTCCCTGGACAATTTGTGTTTCATGGTGACATTTGATTCAGTTTCATGTGAGTAAAAGTGACCATACCCAACACCAGAAATTCATTTGAACCAGTTGGACAAATTTGTGGCAATTATGGCATCTTGGCATGATTTAGGCTGATGGGTAAGTTATATTTTTTTACATACAAATCTTGCCTAGTGCAGCATATACAGATCTAAGAACATTGATTTTTCTGTGACAGTTATTTGCAATTAACAAGAGTTTATTGGAAGGTTTTTTTTTTTATATAAAGAGCTAATATGGCTCTGGGGTGACGGTGCAAACAGCACAATTGTTAAATTAAGCCATGTGTGGCATACAGCTAATTTTAACAGTTGTCAGCGTCTGACACATGCAGGTACGTGCGCTTATGCACACAAAAAATACCACGCTTCATTTAACACTCTCAGCCAAATATTACCAGACAAAATGACAAACATGAACTCCTAAACCTCCTGCCCTGCATGACAGCAGCACTGCAGCTTACTTACATGGCACGTCGACTTCCATCCTCTACTTAATTGCTGTGGGGACCAGATTACCCATAATGCTGAGTTTTATCTCGGGCTTCAGACATGATCTTGGTCTGGTAAACCGCTGAAGCCATTTAGCACCCGTTAAATAAAGTTTGACAGTAAATCTAAACTCTAGAGAGAACAGTTGAGTCTGACTTCCACTCTGGACCCGTTGCCATGGTGATTAGTCAGGTGGATTTGCGTTTCCGTGGCAATATAATACTGAAAGGGACATAGTCTGATCCGCCCCACCAAAGGTCAGCACTTGCCCTGGATGCGCTCTCTGTGGTAGACTCCCTTTAGACCAGAGGGATGTTCTGTGACCTTTCCTGGATGCCACTTTTGTTAAATGAAACTGTTATGGCTTCAAAAAGTCAGCTTTTCATGGACTGGAAAAAACTGGTGAACGTTCCCTCTGCTACAAATAATTTTTTTTTTTTTTTGGCAACATAAAAGTCGAAGCAAGCTTTAAACTCCAATAAAATAAAAAATGATGATGATGAGTAAACCCAATTTCAAAAAAAAAAAAAAAAAAATGATTTCAATATTTTTTGGTAAGCCTGTGGAAGACCACTTTATAACATGAATTGCTACTTTCAATTATAATACAGCCTGAGATCTGCTAGCACAAGTACCAATCATAATTCCTGTGTTTAATTCAAGATGAAGACTTAATGTAAAAGGCCTTAAAGGCACACTAAAGCTTATCACTGCCTCTGTGAAATTCAGCTATTGCTAGTACTTAAGGCTGTAAGGTTTAACAGCGTCTCAGTTATGTGTTTTATGTATGGCGCAGAAACAGCCATCAAGCTCCAGTTTAACTGTAAGGTTACTGTGTTACAGCAAGTCCTCGCTTTTCATGTTTTAGCAAAAATTGTTTTTATCCTAAATTGGGTAAAATTTCCATCCATTAAAAGGCACTAGGACTGGTCATATAACCAGCACATATGCTGCACGCATAAGTTTTATATTAAAACGTGCCTGTATAACTCTAGATGGTAACACTGTAAGCACATATTGACAACATATTGTGAAGATGTATCTCTGTATAATTATCAATGTCGTCATCATCATCATCATCATCACCTTTATTTATTCCAGGAAGGTCAAAGCTGTCTTTTTCAGTGACACCTCGATTACATGAAATATAAGACTGAAACTGTAAAAGAGTTAAAAAGGCAAACATACAGGTTTCTAATGACAGACATGACTGAGGACAGCAGCTCACAAGGTAAATGTACATTGTGATTGCAGTCTATCATACAACAGAAGAATAATCTGATCAAAAGGAATCAAGCTATCAAATTACGTCCATCATAAGAGCAGGATAGCTCAAAAAGTCATGACTGGATTTAGTTAGTCATGGGCCAAGAAAGAGCTGACTTTTCATGCTAACTGGTCAAAGGGGGCATGCCGGCAGGCATTGCAGATCACAAAACAGCATATAACTTCAGAAAAGACTCATATAACATCACAAAATTTGGTGGGAAGCTCGGTCATGGGGTGAGAAAGGGACAGTTATGCTAATTGGTCAAAATGAGGCATGACAGTAGGCATGGCCTATCACAAAAAGGCACACAAGTTCCGAACAGATTCACATAACATGACAATTTTTTTGTAGGAAGTTGGCTGTAGGCAACGAAGAATTCAGAAGCAAGTTTTCTTAATTCAGTGTTGATACAGGTGTCTCTCAAACACTCTTTACTCATATTTTACTCATACAAGTAAAGCAGCCTGGCAATTTATTCAACTATGCTTGGTAAATGAAAACAACACAAAGCTGTTGTTGAAGGCCATCCTGCTCTGTGATATTGAGTGCAATAATGTGCATATAAAGGCATCACTAGACCTGACAAAAAGATGGCTTTAACAGTTTGCCCCTTACACTCCTGAGTAAAACAGACTTAATTTCTACACAAGAAGGTACATTTAGCTTTCAGTCTCAATGTCAACTCCTAAAATTTCCAAAAGGTCAGCTAGTCATCTGAGAAAATGCCCAGGTATTTATATGAGTGTAGTTTTTCAACTGACACACTGCTAATAGTGGCGATTATTCCATCAACATTTGTCAGTTTCCTGAGTAGATAATTGTATAATCAACATACTGCCATTAGCATGATGATAATGCAATCATCTACACGGATTATGTGCAAATTTGTTACCTAAGTTGTTTATACAAAATGTGGATACAGTAGGTCCCAAAATGGGAATTTGGGGAACTCCTTTACTGACTTCCACAAAGTCAGACTGATGACCACCTGCTGTACCACAACCGTTTATGATTTAGCTCATAAAATTCAATAGATTCTAGCCTCTTTAACAATGCAACGGTCAACGGTTACAAAAACCTGAGATAAATCAGTAAAAAGGGTAACAAAAACATGTTTCGTATATAGGGCATGAGCAATGTCATTTACAATGTCATTCATGGGGGTATGACCTGCTCTGAAATCAGAAGTGAGAATGTAGTGCACTGTTGCCTCATTATTTACCAGTTTCTTTATATCCTCAGCGAAACATGGCAGTTTTGACAAAGGATGGTAATTATTCCCCTCATTTGTGAGACCTCTTTTATGCATGAGTAATAGATAAGCTGCTTTCTGCGGAACAGGAATTCTTTATCTTATAATGGCCAGATTAAAATATGTGTTAAGACAACCGCAGTAAAAGGGGCAGCAAAAAAAAAAAAAAAAATCAAAAAAGTCCTATCAAATTGATCAGTCTCAGTGGACATCCTAGGATCAGTGGCACAAAGGGCATCAAAGAGTCGCTCTTCTGTAAAAGGCCTAAAAGAGAAACTTCGAGACACGAAAATTCCGACAGGCCTGCTGTCAAAAATCAGAATCAAAATCACTGGGAAAAAAGCCTGAATCTTCAAATAGAAAACCTGCTGAATAAAATGCTTAAAAAACCCCACATATTTCCCTTTACATAGTGATGGAGTCCTGATAATACAGAATTATGATAACATATTGTTTTGGCTGTTTTCTGTAAGTTTGCTGTTTCTCTCACAGCACTCTATATTGACAAAGAAAGTTGATTATTTGGTTAAAATATCATTGTAAGGCATGTGTTTCCACTCAAAACCCAAAAATGTCCCTGTGCTGTGCAGCATCTCTAAATCACAGGAGAAAAAGTGATTATTTCTAAATTTTTTAAAGGTGGAGTGTTTATAGAATAAAAAACAACCTCTGTAATAAAATTTCAGGCTGTGTCTGGGCCAGGAATAGCAGTTCAAAAGAGTGCCCTACAAAGAGCTTAGTATTTTGTGCTTATTATGATACAAGTCTAAGATATCAGATCAGACTTTTGATGTCTAATATCTGTGATAGAAGCTGGGGACTAATGGTCAATAAAAACAAGTGGTAAACCACCACTTGATTTATATAGTTCTGAGGCGTGTTCGTAAACATAATATCTAACAGGGTTGCCATCTCAGGTTTCTTGGCTTCAGGCTGCAAGAAAATCAGCTGTGTGAGGTTCAACTCATCGCCTAGGTTTTCCACATCATCATCTGCACCAGTCAGCCAGTCGATGCTAAGATCACCCATTAGTGCAGCTTCAGAACTAGAGGAGAACAGTTGCACCGTGTTATGAATTACATTTGCTTGAGCAGAAGGTGGACGATGTGCACCTTGAACCCACAATCTTCCACAGCTGGCACCGTTCGCAAACAAACATATAACACCAAATATTCACTTGGGTATAGAGAGAGAGCGAGAGCGAACAACAGAAATGGAAAGGAAATTTCTTGGCAAGATGTGTCTTTGACCACCTTCAGTCCTAAGTGAGAAGGTGTGCACGTTAGCAGCTGTCTGTGGTTTCCTGACTGACTATTCCCACTTGACAATAACTTAAGATGAACATCTTTGATAAGATGTTAAAGGGATACTCCAACATTTTGGAGAAAATACCCTTTATTTGAAGACAGTAATATCTTGTCTTATTCTGGGTAACGTGGAAAAAATGTATTTTGCCCAAAATGCTTGCAATATCATTGTTTTCACCACTTCTGTTTTCAGAGAGCTGACCTCATTATCGATATGAATAGATGTTCCCATCACTGCTTTTTTAACAGTCTACTGTCCTCCTGCATGTATTTTATTTATTTATTTATTTTTTTACTTTCTGCAGTAATACAAGCCAAGCCAGGAGTTTCTCTTAGTTAATCTTTTATCCTTCTGGCCCCTTTCAGACCTATGAGCCTTTTATTCTCTTCTCTGCATCAGCAAGGCTTTTACAATGCTTATGTTAGATATCAGTGGCATAGTTAAAATGTTTATTACAGCCATTAGTGGTGCAGCCTAGTAACATAAAAGATGGCAGGATGCAATCAATGCTACCCACTCTTCCTGTAAGATCCGTACGTGAGAAGAATACAGAGGAATAAGAGCATAGCTGGAAATTGAAAAAGATTTATTTATTTTTTTTTTTTTAAGCAAAGAAGCAAAAAAAGTTTCCTTAAGATGCTGCCATTCAGTTGCCATGTGGGTCATTTAAATAAAATTGAGTCAATTTTCCCAAACTGTGAGCAGGACTGAGAATTTCTGCAGGGCAATGACCTTGGGCTTCAGTTTTCGCCTGATTTTTTTTTTTTTTTTTTTTTCCGGGATGAGATATTGAAGAGACTCACAAGAAGAAGAAACACGCTGCATTCTCAGTCCTGCTGCATTTATTGATTTATGCATACAGTGAGAGGCACAGCATTGCTCTCTCTGCTGTGTTTATATAGAAACTTATTCAGTATTCAAGATGTGAGATGGCATGATTGGGACTTTCCCTCCGTGCACCAACAGTCTCCACAACAAATCAGTGCTTTACTTGGAAAAGAGTGTGATGAAATATTCTATTAACATGCACTACGTTTTAAGGAGGCCAAAACCATGCTACTTCTCCTTTTGATTCCAACACAACTTTTGTAACTACAGTTGTAAGTACAGTCAATCAGTTGAGGGCAAGCTGAGTACCAAACTCACTATGGCCTTTGCAAGTCGAGGCTAAATATGGTGCACAGTCATAAGGTGACAAGCAGTTTCTACACCGTGAATACGGGGGAGGAAAGCTGTTGAAGAGTCCAGCCTGACTCACAGAAATGTTGCTTCCTCTTTTATTTTTACTTTTCTCAAGAATTGAGATGAATTTAGATTAGCGTGAGAACAGATCAGTTCAGTGAATCAGATGTAATGGATGGTGTGCCAGTATGAGGCGTTCATAACCCTCCTAACCATTGAAAATCAATTGCAGGATCATCTATGTGATGAGCCTCGCTTTGCACAGGAGATGGACAATGACATTCACATTGACAAGAACACATATGATTGAGTAATTTATCCCTAAACAGTTACCTTTTATTAGTTAAATTCATAAATTGTTGAAAGTGATAGAGTGGTTTACTCATTTCCAAAAGCCTTGCTTCATGCAACAGCTTTATACGTATGTCAGAAAATTACTATTACTGTTACCTTTATAATAACCATTACTGCGATTTTTCCACTACTGCTTCTATTTATTTGTTTTCTTTTAACACATTGAGAGCAGCCACGTGAAACTCCATTGTGCCTGATAATAATGACAAGAAAGATCTTTTCAAAAATCAAAATTCAATTCCAAATCATCTGACAATTTCTGCTTAAGAATATTTTGCTTCCTCAGTACAGCCTAACACAACAACATATAACCACCTGCCAGTATGCTATTCTGCTGTTTGAAAATGCACTCACATGACTCCCTTGTGAAACTGAATCGGTTAAATTAGCTTTAAAAAAAAAAAAAAAAAAAAAATGTTGTTCTTTTTATCCCCACACACCTTTGTTCAGCAAAGGAATTATAACACCATTATTCATTTTGCTCTCAAAGTGCTATAATTGCATAATATATCCAGAAAACAATATCTTCCAAAGTACAAATGATGATGCCACAATGAAGGGATAGATAAATATCCTGTTCATTATTATTTCACCAAGCACAACTGAAGCTAAAGAAGATTCTTATGGATACATTTTCCTGTCACATTACAGCTTTTTCTCCATCACTAAAACAAACATGATGTACAGGCCCATTCATGCCACACAAACAAGATTTATTTTTATTTATTCACTAATTTTAACAAATGCTTGGGTGTTTGCTTTGTTGTCAAGCCCGCCGGCCTTTGAAAAGCAGCCAGACAGACTTGTATGTCTCAGAGACTATTTTAGTAACTATACCATTTCTCTCTTATTATGGGTATAAGATCATATTGTTCAACTGGGAAAATGCTGTATGTATTCATTAGAAGCCTTTTAACAGTCTTCAAACAGTGTGTGTGTGTGTGTGTGTGTGTTGTGTGTTTGTGTGTGTGTGTGTGTGTGTGTGTGTGTGTGTGTGTGTGTGTGTGTGTGTGTGTGTGTGTGCTAATTTCCGTACATTATGAGCCTCTACATTAGTGCATTAGTAGCTGTGATGCAGATAGTTGGTCATATTAGAGGCTGGTGTATGTGTGTGTGTGTGTGTGTGCGTGCGTGCGTGCATGCGTGTGCATCAGCGGTGTAGGTCAAGGGGTTGTGGAGTGCCCATGTACATATCACTTAAAAGTAATGGTTGTATATTAGAGCTCAGTACCTTGCGTTTAAGTTGTATGATGTCATTTATAACATTTTGTAATCTGTGCTGTCTTTTTTTGTATGATTCAATTTGAAGAGGTTCTTGAAAGAAAGAAGACAGCAGTAAAGCATTCAGTGTCATTCAAGCCTCTGTCTTTCTTCAGGCCTCTGTCTATCTGTGTATGGACGCACATTCAGAAATAAATATTGTTCTTATGATCTGTCTCAAATGGTAATTTTTGACCTAACATCAGACTACACATCCAGTGATCTCTCAGCAGGACAACATATCATAAAATATTACAGTTTTGAAACCACTTAAACATTCAAATTTATCCTCACATCACAAAGGCTAATCCAGGAGGCGATTCCACTCTTGAAACATTAAGGATCTTGAGTTATGACAGATTGTGTCCTAAGCCCAGCATATTTTCTCATTAGACTTTACTTCTGAACCCACTTGTTAATCTACAATGATGTACTCTCTTTCCCATTCAATATGGATTCAAGATTCAAGATTCAAGATTACCTTTACTGTCTCACCATTGCCTATGACAACACAATAACTGGTGATAAAGATGAAATATGGACTTTCTGGGAAGTGTGGCTATAACAGTCATCCAAATCTGACCGTTGTTGTTGACACGACAAGCCCAGGCCTCGGTGTAGTTAAGTGCTCTTAACACTGTGTTGATATTGCCACTTCAAATGCCAACAGAGGAAAGATATTTAATTTTTTCCTCTTTTATTTGGATATAAACCACAGGCAGTTCAGTTGTTTAGGTAAACCTCAGTAGATCACATTGTTTAGACATTCAATGTAGAGGAGAGCTGCAAAAGACAGAGGGCGGATCTGTAGTAAACACAATCAATCATGTAAATCTACAGACATCACACTCCAGAAGGCAGTGAGAAAGACACCCTCTGTAACACCTGGGACTGTCAAGGTGACAGGTACATAATCACACACACACACACACAGACACACATCTGTCGATGCGCGCGTACACCCCTCAACACATGATCAGTCATTCAAAAAGCTCGAAAAAGGCAGAGACAATTTTAACTTTAACTCAGAACGCACAGTTTCACAGTTTCTATACTTTCTGTTTACCCAGTTAACTGAACTCCATACTAGATAGTAATTCTCTTATATTTACTGCTAATAGATTTGCGCAGATCACAGTGGCACATGACGAAGATCTTCACCTCCCCCGCTGTTCCTCCCCATCCTCGCCTTCTATGCCCTCACTTTGAGCCTCTTATACTTTGAGGACATCTCCATCGCACACAGCCATGAATCACATTTATGAGCTGATCTGGAAGCGTTGCCACACTCATAAACGCGGCACCCAGCCCGATCTCCGCTCATAAAGACCACTATCACAGAGCGAATGGATTGGAAGGTTTATTGGAGGGTCCTCTATCAGAGTACACAGAAATGTGATGAACTGCTCTCACAGGGATGAGCAGAGTTATGCACATTTATGGGATGAGCAGTTATGACAGCCCTAAATGATAGTAATGATCATTCCAGGATTGACTAAGAGTAAAAAAGTGGCAAGGCCTGGTCAAGAGGTTCTGAGCTGATGAGAGGTGATGATACGAGGGACGAGGAAGCACTTTAACGTCAAATTCTCTGACGTACTGTTTTCAGTTCAGTTTCACTTTCTTCTTAACTCACACTTCCCCCATGTGGCAATTAAAAGGAAACATTGTTAAAGATGTTTTACATTTCTCAGCATTTTCAGCTGGCCCTGGCCCCACTTAGCCATGATGGGTCTTGCATCTCAATCATGGCAACCCAAACAAAAGGGTATTGGAATACACATGACAATTCACAACACTCACAAAGCACACCATCCCTCAGTTTATCCATTTTCCATAACTGCTTGTTACAACTCATGCCCCTTTTCGACCAAAAAACACCTGGTGCTAGTTCGGAGCTGGTGCTAGAGCCAGTGCTTAACTGGTGCCAACAAAGAACCGGTTTGCTTTTCCACCAGCCAACAGCCAAGCGGAGCCAAGTCAGAGCCACGTGATTACGTCATCGTAAAACGTGATCACGGGGGTGCGGGACGCTCGCTTGGAATCACAACAACAAACATCGATGACTCACCGTAGCAATGCAAATACTGCTCGTGTGTTTACAAGCCTACATTGCGGTCCAGAGGTGAAAAACGCTAACGAAACAAAAAACGAAACAAAAACGACTATGTTTAGCTATACGTTTATAGCGATCGCTGCTCCCATTTGAGTCTGTAAGTGCGCCCACCAATGACGCAGTGGGCTGCGCCATCGGTTCTTTCTCTGGCTCCCGTTTAGCCCCTGCTCGCCGTTGGTGCTTGCTTGGAACCGATTTGGCACCAGTTTGGCCGGTGCTCGGGCGGTGGAAAACCAAAAAACTGGTGCTAAGTCAGGCAGCGGCTCCGAACCAGCCCTGGTGGAAAAGGGGTATCAGAGACACAAGGGGGCTGGAATGTATCCCAGCATTCTTCACAGAAGTACACACAAGTAGTTTTTTTTTCCTCTAATTGAATTAAGTCAAACATTTGATTTACATTTTTTCGGGGCTGATGTTTGTTTCACAAGCTTGTCAACACCACACATTTATTCATTCTTTCTACTGATTTCCGAAGTGTGTTTGACAAGCAGTGTAGGCCCATATGATACTATATGAGCCATATAACTGTACATTTGACTGCAAAGGTCACTGCAGTCAAATGTACAGCTAAGGTTCTTTTTTCATATTATTCTTGTTGTCAGAGAGTACCCTGGCAAATACATGTGATTTTTCATTTTATTTTATCTATTTATTTTTGTATTTTTTTTTAATGTATTTTCATGTAAAACCATATAGGTGCAAAAGAAAGATGAGCTGACATCATGAATGATTCATCATGCCCAGGTTTTCATTCCTGACAGTCATAAATGACCTTTTCTGGGGAAAAATGGGCAAAAACTTGAAAGCACTGACGAGTGACATGCCAGAAAGAAAATGTGGACAGGAAAGGTTAATGGCAAACTGTTGGCAAGCTCTACAGCTACCTGTTCTTGACACTTCCAGTTTAGCATGCAATCCATCAGCATTACATAATATCTCACCAGCAAAATCCACAAGCCTCATCAGATCAATGAAAAATTTCTTGACATTTTGTGATCAGTTGCAGATAATTGATTCATCCTCAGGGAGCAGATTCTGTTAAAGGTCATATTGTTGCATTTAAAAAATGTCTGAGTGGACTAAGCATTGCTGTCAATAATCCCCTGCCATTATATTGATTCACGGTCGAGCTATGTTGTAAAAGCAATTAACCTCATGTTGTTGGTAATAGCTACATTTTCTACATGACCATTGAGGGACCAAGGGGCAGTCGATAAGCATTACTTTGCCATCTGTGGCCTCATCATATGTCCAGCAAGTTACTGGAGTTACAAGCAAAGACGTCCATAATGAACGGTGTAGGCACTCTCCTAAAATGCTCCACAGATGACAAAGCAAATAAAATTACCAGGCATAGTTTAATGGAAGGGGTGGGACTTCTGAATGACCTTGATTGGTAGCACAGCAGCTTGTCATGCTGGTAGTAACAGGACCTTGATGGGTTTGAAATTGAAGAGAAACCCATCCTAGGAAGAAACTGTAGTCATGAATGACAGCTGCAACACCTGCAACAGGTGTAGCGCAGAGGCACAGAGTAGAAATACAACTTCAACAAAGAATATGTCCAAAAGTATTCTCAAAGTAAGTTTCTCTACACTGTCTTCTTCCAGCACAGCTTCATAAAATTTTGTGCAATACATAAGCACCAAGTCGGATATGCAGATTAAATGTTGTTGACTTATGAATGTCCTTCATATGTCAATTAATCTTCACTGAATCTTCCTCCATGATGATTTGGATCATGTGAAAATATCATTAACTCAGATAGTCCATTTTCTCCAGTTCATCATGTGAAAACATTAGGATGGCTAAGATTAGGGTGAAGATCAGGCAACTAAACCTTTGATTGAGGTTTAGCCACTCTAACAGTTTGATTATGTTTGAAGTGAGGTTTGGGATATGGTTAAACACCTCGCTAAAATGAAAATACAATAGAAAATGTAAGCTGGACAGTGGACCTGTAGTCAGTGGAAGGTTTAATGCATCCACTAGTGTTGGAGTCATTAGTTGACCAATTGATTGTCCAAAATTTTTTCTGATCAGGGCTTCACTTTCAATAGCGATGCTTGCATAGAAGTTAAATAGTGTTCTCTTCATAATATCAAAATTCAAAGAGCTCTTCATTTAGGTGGGGAAAGCCAGTGCATACTACCTACACTGTTGATATTACTGAATTTGCCCGCAAACATAATTTTTGTCATCTCAGATATAGTTTCAAACAAGTGAGCACTTCCTATGCTGCACAAATGATACTGGCAACACCTGGGCCAATCAGTAACAAGATGCATAATCCTTCAAAGTTAAATCAAAAATCATACCAGTTGTGCGGCAATTAAGACCTTTCAGAGTGTGAAGTTTGCCATTAGTGGTTTTTGATTTGCTTAAAGCATTTCTTTTAAGCCATATTGTGTCATTTTTCACAGCACATTTTGCAGATGCATTATACCCCCTTTCAACCTGCACATATTCATATATTCCTAAACTGATCTATATTTATATACAGTTACTAGAATCAACATTGTCACTGTTCCTGCATAACAGCATCTAAAATTCACTTCAGCCAAGCTGTTGTTCACAACCAGCTCAACATTATAACTGGGTAATGAGAATTAGTCTGGCTATAATCCCCTATAATCTGCAAAGGAGTAACTATCTCAGAGATCCTTGTTGTCTTTTGTTTGGACTGTAAATGGCTGACATATCCCATGCCTCCTGTAAGCTTAGTGGTGTTGTCAACAGCTCTGATGCAGGCCAAAATCATGTTTGAGGGAGAGTTTATCCCTCTGAAACCAGTTCTGAGGAGATCAGAGCCATGTTTTTGCAAAATCTGGGAAGCTAATCTGGCTCAGAGCACACAGGGTAGCTGGGCTACCTTCTTAGTAAATGCAGAGCCATGCTCAAACTTCAAGCCAGTGTTTGCTAATGCAGAGGATTAGCCTCCTCTGTTTGCTTGAACTTTGCAGTTGTTGATGTGTTTTTGCTGCATTAGTGTGCCCAAACATATCTGGCTTGGCTCCCAGATGAGATTCTAGCAGAGGTATTTCATGATAGGATGATTAAATGTGGCTCAAACTGCCTCAGTAAAAAGATGACCCCCTGTGTGATTAACCACACTCCGACAACCACTTCACACTGAAGTGCTAATAGGGAGTGTTTTTGTTGCCAGAGATTTAAAGTGGATGTATTCTCCTTAATTATAAAAAAAGGAAATGATTATGGTAATTACAGCAGGAGCATGCAGGGATTTCCATGCAATCCACCGCCTCCTGAACCATCTGTGTCTGATGAGGAAATTCGTTTTTGTTTATCAGGAAAACTGTACTGATGTCTAGGTGGTGGTGCTTACACTGCAAGTCCTTTAAACTTTAGAGCTTTGCCTTGAATGGAGCAAAATGAGTCTGCATCCCTGGTGTGATCTGCATAATCTAGCACAGGGAACGGAGGTGTATAAAAAATGCAGCAAGGCGCAAACTCCTCTACATCATCACTTTGTCAACTACAATGCCGCTTAAAACTGTAACCCCATGTGTTATTTCAACCTACATTATTTCAACACATGGCGGCTTGCTATTTGGGAGCTTGTTAGTGTGACATTATCTTGTCCCCTATTCAATAAGACTATTATTACTCATGTTACACCACTACTACTGCTACTACCACTTCTGCTATGTTCAGTTTCATTAACAAAGTGGTACAGTGGTGTGAAATAAAACTAGGACAAACATACTAAGTCATAAAAGAGGGAGTACTTGAAGTGCTGGCTGATTACTGTGTAAGTACTGTCTGGAACAAAATAACATGACGGGAAACTCTTGTACTAACAGTATATATTAACAAAAACAATAGGCTTTAGAGTTCATCCAGTAGTTCAGTGGCAGTTAAGTACATAAACTGCTTGCTTGTAATTGACCTGCTCACCTTCGCTGAAGAGGGTGTGGAGGAAACACATTTCCCTTAGCTAACATCTATTGTTAACAAGGCTGATGCACTGGATTATTTGTGCCAGCAAGGAAACTGCGGTCCCTCTTCACCGTCCTCCGAATTACTCCCTAGATGCTACATTTTCAGCCTAAACTCTGTGTACACTCACCAAATGCTCGCTAGCCTTAGGTGTTCTCTCCTCCCTCACGGCTGCTCAACTTCAGGCCATCCGTCTTTGAATTGACTATGTTTAGATGTATAGTACTGGCCTCGCTGCTGATGGTATTCATGGGCAGTGTGTATTAGCCTTCTCGTCTCCCCTGGGCACTCATCCGCTGTGATTTAGTGGAGCTGAGAACCATGAATTTTAGTCAGGCATTTGAGGAGAAGCGTATGTGATTTATGCTTTTGTTTACAGGCCGCAGTGGGGACCTTAATCTGGCAGTGATGAGAGAGAGAGGGTGTGTCTGAGTATCTGTCTGTGTATACGTGTGTGTGTATGTGTGTGTATGTGTGTGTGTGTGTGTGTGTGCGCACGTGCTTCGTTCTGATAAAGAAGTGCAGTGGGGAGGGAGAAACGATGGGAGCAAAGAAGGAACTATGTGCATGTTTTGACTTTCACAACAGTGAAAGAACACAGAATGCCCAGGGGAGATTATCCCAGACGGGCTGGGACATGTCTCTTTTTATTTCACAGGAGGGCTGATCTCTAAGTGGCACCACAAGCCATGCTATGTTTGGTAATGCACAAATGTACAGTATTGAACAGGAAGGGAGGGGGGGTTGCAAGCAAAACCCCAAATGGAATCTATTTTTATTCATCTGCAAGCCTCGGCATCCATCAAAAAATGAGCAAGAATGGAGGCCCAGGTGAAAAAAGAGCTCTTGAGCATATTCAGTCGTCAACATGACTTAGATAAGCTCGCCATTTATCATTGCAAGCACCTTATACTGCCACGAGCCAAAATGTCATCCAACAAAGGAGTGCTTTTAACGGAGTGCTGGTCAGATCATCAGCCTTCATTGATGTCCCCTATAAAGGCATTACCCTTCATAAATGATAGCCCTGTCCATTAGAGGCAGTGCATATAATGAGCTGTTTCCCTGCTGATGAAAATGGCCTCTATCAGTGCTCCCACACCTCTATGACCCTGTGACTGAAGATCATTCCCCTTCTGAGCGGAGACGCTGAGGGAGCTTCAGCCATTATCTATACTTTATAGGTCACACACTCACACTCACACACTCACACATGCACACACACACACACAAACAACAACACTGGGACAAACATCAATTATGTCTTCCTGCAGCAGCAGTCCCAGTGGACTCCAAGTGTTAAGTGGTGTCCTTGTTGGGGATGAGACGGCTTTCCTCAAGGCAGTGGAGGAAGTGTGGGGCTGGAGGGTGTGTATGTGTGTGTGAAGGCTAATTTCACTCATCTACTCTAGCCCGTCAACCATCAAAGTGCACACTTTTGCATTTTGTACCTTTACTGATGGACCGAGAAGAGCAGAGGAGATGTCAGCATTTAAAATGAAAACCTGAATAGGCTCTAGTGAAAGTCTGGGCTCCCTATAGAGGGTTGACATTGGCTAACAGCTGGTACAGTGAGCTGATATGTTTGTGCTCAAGGAAAAGAAGAATACAGTCAATTTAATTAGACTCCCAATATGGTTTCCCTATAAACCCTGCTTCATATGACAGCTGCGTTTACTAGTTAATTTGCAGAGGGGGCTTTTACATGCAAAATTATACATTAAGCTCATAAAATTTGATGCATTGTGAGAATATAAATTAGACAACAGTCAAAATACTTCTTGCAGGTTAATGGATCAATAATTTAACACACTGAAAGGAACCATTTTTCACAGTACCTACTTTTGCTTTTCATACTAAAAGAACATTTTATGGCTAACAATTTTACATTTTTACTTAAATGACATTTTGAATACAAGACTCTTACTTTAAGGAGTATTCATCCTTTTTGGTGTTGCGACTATTTCTTAAGCAAAAGATTTGTGCACCTGCAGGACACACATCCTCAGTTCAGCCTGCTCACACATGTGCATGCATGTTTGTCTATATGTGCCAAAAGCATCAAAACATATGATATCCATAAATGCTTGCCCCTATTTAGCAAACTTCACTGAGGAATAATCAGGTCCAAAACTCAGAGCCTTCTTGCTGTGATGCCACCATCAAACACACATATCGGACGTAAAACCGTCTCCCACTATTGTTCTGTGGCCTCACTAGGGAAGGAGACGTGTTATTTTTTTCAGCCATAAAACTCACATCAAAAGAGTGAGTCTCACATCTTACAATGGAGGGGAAATATCTTCCATTTTGGCAAATGCCTGAACTATGCGCGCATCCATGTAACATTCATTTCAAACTTCAAAGCTTGCCTGAAAATTTATCTCACTGTCATGATCCCCATTGACTTTCACAACTTCATTTGACAGCCACAACAGCAGGCAGCGGCACGCGTCAGAGCAATGTTTGTGCTGAATGTAGATCTAATCTGGGTGACAGTCAAAATCAATGCAGGTTTGAGCACGCTGGTCGCCATAGGCCGGCCAGACAAATCACTCATCTTACACAGCCACCGTGAGAACAAACAAACACTGGCTGTGGGGCTGTCTGAGGAAATGCCAGGAAGAAAAGCACATCTCATGGGTTCAGATACAGAGAGGAAACAACAGAGACAGGGACACCACAGAAAATAAAGATCACGAGGCTAAAGAAACACAGCGCTTCATAAGTTGGAAGTACACCCAGCAAGCAAAACTTTAAAGGTCCCCTATTATAAGAATTTAAATTCCGAGAAGCCTATGTCAACTTTTAATGAGGGCTGTCAAATGGTTATTTTATGAAATCGCGTTAATCACAGGGTAGTCATGGATTAATCATGATTCATCACATATTTAAAATGTATCAAATAACTTGCTTGCATGCCTTCCCTTTCACTGTTTTATAGCTCCTGTATTTTGGAAACAAATGTTGTTCTAGGGGCTTTGTGCGATGGATTCCCTGACACAATCTTTACAATATTTTTTCAGCCCGTTGTCTTCAACAGCGCTAATTGGCCTGCAGTCGATGGAAATCCATTTAGTAGCCGCAAAGCTTAGTTTTCCTGTATGGTTTGAGCACAACTGTGAGATATACATTGAAAGTCAAATTCGCGTCAGTTTTTTAAATTATGAATTAAAGCCCTCAGATTAATAACATGCATTAATGTGTTAACTCTGACAGCCTTAATTTAATGCTGATGGTTAAATTTAATGTTCCCAAAAATGTTTGTATTTTTTATGTGGTTTACAGTCAACATCACTAATGCACTCAGTCCTGATTGGTTCCACTAATTAATAAATGAATTACTGAATCAGGTCAGTTTGCAGCATTCAAGCTAGAAAGCCTCCACTCAGCATTTTTACCCAATTTGAATTAGACGAGTCAATCACTGTCCAGTAGTGTGAGGACTTACTCTTAAAATTAATTCAATTGAACTAAGTGATTTCAACTCTTAACAAACTTCCAAATGCCATCAGTAGGTATGTATGCTGTTAAATCTATTTTAGATTATAGTGGAGATCCCAAGGTTTTCCAATGATATGACTGAATTACTGAATTATTATTGTATATGAAACGATGCACAAGACATCAGGATATTTTTTTAAAAATTTGATGTAATGTAGCAGTCATAAATTGAGTATTTGAATAAATTTGAATATTTCACTCAATACATGCCTGATGTAGCCTGTGTGAAGCATTAGCAGCCAGCACATACAGAACATGTATGTGTATTGTTGTACAATATGGGAAAAAAATGCTGCTTGAGGAAAAAAATGAAGGGGAATCGTGTTTTTTAAACAAACTACATTCTTTTGCAAAATATCATACAAACCATATATTCTTATCCTGAGCCATAGTTTATTTTGAAAACAAAATTAGGACATGAAGAATATGGGAACTGAAAACAACACACCTCATGTGGGGATTTTAATTGATTTTGTGCCCATCAGTTGGTCCATTTGTTAACAGGATTAAAGGATTTCCTCCAACTTCACTTCCTTTTACTCTCATGTGGTTAATGACATTTGGATGCAACTGGCTCCTTGTACTGCGGGCTGTCTCTAAATCAGGAAGAACGCTGTTTACACTTTACAAGAATCAAAGAAGTCAAAGGTGAGCCAGCTGCCACATTCCAAGTTTACAACACAGCTTCCTGTTGAGCACTGTCCGGTAAGCAGCGCTGCTTACCAGACAGCAGGCTGTGTTTTCCAGTCCTTTGAATTACAAAAGCTTACAATATGTTCTCTTTTCTCCTGCATTTTGTCAGCACACCCTGCAAACACTCTACCCTCCACTGCAAGAATTTCCATCAGAACAAGTCATTTAGTTCTTGCTGAAAAAAAAAAAAAATTGCCAGTGGGATGAGATAATCCAATTTGTTTCCAATGCGAATGAACTAGTTTCCAAACTTTTCTTGAATCAAGTGTTATTTTCATGATAATTGAGGGCTGATGTGCATTACTCTGGCATGTTTCAGCATAACATACCATTTATACTCTCATCACTGGATATAAGACTAAATGACTTGTTTAAGAGTGCGAGTCCCCTTGTTGCGTGCCATTTTCTGAAAATAGGACCAACATAAATTTTAAATTACATGTACATGAAGTGGAAAAGTGTGCCGCGCTGGAGGATTCGCTTTGGGACGAGCTGGCTGTGTGTGGTGTCAAGGGAGCAGCTCTGTGGCCATTTGGGCCAAAACAAAGTCAAGAGAAATGTCACTCTAATCCAGCTGAGAAAGTTCCCTCACAGGGCTTCAGGGCTTGATGGAAGTTTGCCAACAAAAGTTATGAGAAAAAAATTTATTCCCCAAAGAAGCGAAACCAGCAAAAAAGAACACTTCTAATTGTTGCTAGTTTCTAGCCCCAGTGCTTGATGCTATAGTGCACTTAATCAATCAATAAATAAATAAAATAAAATAAAATAAAATAAAATAAAATAAAATAAAATAAAATAAAATAAAATAAAATAAAAATACCAGCTTCACTAAACGTTTTAAGCAGCAGGGGGAAGTTTCCGTCACTATCGGGTCTTGATTACTTTTTGTTGTTCTGTACATAACACATTAGGTTTGGTAAGGCAACGTATTTTCTTTTTACTCAAGTTCATACTCTCCTCCCATGGATTTTATACATATTCTACAAGGCTGTTATCACTCAGTGCTGTTGTTGTTGTGCTGGTTCATAATTATATTATCATACATTTAATGCCTTACTGCCTGAATTTATTTACAATTATCTACACAAATAAATTCTTTGTGTTTTTGCCTTCAAGCAGATGCTAAATTATTGGTGGTAGAGTGCTTCCAATACACTTCTTGGTATGGGTGAAATATGCATCAACAGCATCAGTGGGATACATACACCACCTCGGCTGCATTAAGACTGGAAGTGGTTTGAGGTGAACGCGCAACAATAGTCTACAAGGGGTTAAAAACAAATTGTTAGCATCATAATCAAAAGCACATTCATCATCAAGGTTTTATCTAGTATGTTCATCTTTTATCTGGTATCAACCTGATAATTAAAACAACAAATCTCCTCTTACCTCTCACATGATGACTTGCTGGATGGCTACTGAATGGTCTCTTGTTTGCAAACTGCGTATTGTGTCTCCCGACTGTGTGCTATCACGCCCCCATGTTCATCTATCCTGTTACTTTCATTTTCTGCATAGCATCAGCTTACGGTTCACTGCTGAGTCACTTCCTTTCCTGGAAAAGTATTGTCTGGTGGACACTTCGACAATGCATTCATGAGTGTCAAAATGATGTCCTTCCTTCCCCACTGAACTATAAACATGCCTGCCATGCCATTTCCTCCTGGAGAGCAGTGCAGTGCTCTCCCACATATGCTCTCAGCTGTACAGACCAGTTATTATATGTGCTCTCTGCTTGCTAATTGCACAACCACATGCCAAATTATCCATTTTTTTTTAAAGAAAATATGTCCTGATGATTAGTAAGGATTGTATAATGATGGAGACAAAAACATAAAATGCTTTAACATGAAGAGAGAATGTTAACCTTGACTGATAAACTTTCAATTGAATTAATCTCAGTTAGTTATCCAACACAGAACATCAGAAACACCATGAGTCAGTATAATAAAATACCATTACACTGGCAGTTATGAAGGTATTTTGATAAACATCCTGTATAAAATTGGTCATTTGCATCTGAAAAAATGATGCCGCTTTCTTCTTTTTCTTCCTTGTCTCAGAGGTACAAAAGGCAGGAGCGTAGGAGAGGGACGAGCGGATCAAACGTTGCAAACAGTCCCACAGATTCTTTTTCTTCTTTAACATCAGCTGAGAAAAGCGCCGGGGTTTGTGGGAACTTGGCGCTTTAACCTGCACAGGAAGAGATAACAAGCGGGAGATTAATTGTGTGTGACATGTGAAATTTAATTTGCTTGTATTTCTTTGACTTAGTTTTGATAATGCAGCAAATAGAGTATTTCCCGCCGAGGATATTCTATGTCGGTGCGGGTCACTACGGAGTCAAAGCTTGTCTGGCTTTTGGCATCAACATCAGTGAACGTAGCATGCAGCGTTCTCCATCCAACTCTTCTGGCTTTTATCTAAGAATTTACATGTCACAAGGACCAAACCAAATTTTAGGGTTTGTATTTTTTGGCCCAACATGAAAAATAGACCTACTGTGGGAAATAGTTTTTCATTTATCATTGATGTTTTCAATCAGAACTGGTCAACACAGTCAGAGAGTACAAAAACGTAGTTGAATTGTTAATTGTTGAATCAGAAAGTATATTTTCTCAAGCTAACATTTTTTTTTTTTTCATTTGAAGAAAATTTTGAAACACCAGTTCATTCCAAGGCACATCTGTGTGCTTTGCCCCTTCGGTTGGTACTTGCATTGAGGATTACGATGAACTAGATTGACCATCATTTTAATTTCCTCTCACTGCTGAATGGCTTTGAGATTTTCCATTAGCCCAGCAGCCATACTACACCAGTAATCACTAGCACACTTTGCTGGGCCGCAATATGCTGCTGTTATAGCTGAGAATGTAATGAGGTTGTAATGGGCTTCTGACAATAACGTTTTGCCACATTTTTGTTGCACCCTGTGTTTTATGAGATTGTTACACTGCAATAATGCACTTCAACACCCACTTTGAACTTTTAGCCTTGAATGACAGCAAAAATAGATCAACATGCCATGATGGTCAGTCTAGTACTTTGCTTGTATGTTGTGGTTTTGCATGTGCAAGTGAATCCACAGTATCAGTGGGATGACGTAATCCCACTTGTTGCTAATGTAGTTTCACTTGTTTCAGGATTTCTTCTGGGATCAGGTGTGATAGTAATAAGGCAGATCAGCCCACTGATATCAAGAAAATCACACTTCAAGTAAAATCTGGAAAAAAGTAGAATTATGTCGCCCCGCTTGCATACATTGTTTTTCCCCAGTGTTTTGAATTGGGTTTTTTTGCAGTGTATGAGTGCCTGCTGAGCCTGATGTATCATTAGTCAGCATAGTGTTGTCTGAAAAAATGAGTTGCAGCTTCAATAATAAGACGCCTGCCTTGTGGTGAGACAAAATGCAAGCATGCAGCATGCACGACTCCACGTTTTTCACCCCCTGAGTGACACAGCCTCAGGGATGGAGGGAGGACAGAGGGAGGCTGCTTTTACAGTCATCCTTGTTCAGTATTCCTCTCTCCTCTTTTCTTCACCTCCTCTGACTTTGTTCCGCTTTCCCCAGCTGCCCACAGGAGGCCTCCTGGCAAAAATTGAGGGATTTCTCTGCCGGTGGAGTTTTCTATCATCAGTCCTGTTAGCCATGCTTCAGTCCCAGGCTGTCTCTCCCTCTCTCCATCCATCCGTCCCTCAGACTACCCCCTCACATCCATCTCTCCCTTCCGCAGGTTTGAGAATTGATCGCGTTGAGCTCCTGTACAAAGCCAGCCTCTGGGGAAAGACGCAACATTGGAGCACTGGTCTGCCAGGCCTTCTGTTTTAATGAAAAGCCAAAAGCCCTATTGCATTCACTCACACACGCACACACACACACACACACACAGCTTGCTTGCAGGCAGATCTAGGTCCATAATTACCTGTGTGGAGTCCCAGTGGCATTTAGCCCATGGAGTTTTCACCATGTCTGCCTCCTGAATGTGAATTTTATGTGAAAGTGTTTAGGGGATTAAGCATCAAGCTGGAAGTGAATGTTTATGATGAAAATTAGTTCCCTTGTGGATATGCATGCATGTGTTGTCTTATATGTTCTTTTGTGCGTGTGTGTGTGTGTGTGTGCTTGAGTAAGAGAGAGAGAGAGAGAGAGAAAGACAAGAGAGAGTATGTGTGGGGCCTTGCTAAACTATAATGAAGTAGATGTTTTAACGTGTGTGGCAGATTAATCGGAGAGCCTGATATCTGAAGCTTTAGGGATCTACGCCTGCGTGTTTGTGTGAGCGTGAACAGAACGCAAAGCTGTTTGTTTTTATACCTGCATGTCACGTAAACGTGGGCACTGGGTGGCGCTGTCACAGAATGCACCGAGAAACCCACTTTCAGACAAGCACTATAATTTCACCATTTCCATGATGCTTACTTGAGGGAGCTCAAATGCCTGTATCAATGAACCGCCTCAGCAAGACGCTCCTCAGACTGCTTCAACATGTTGTGGGGCCTTGGACTGAATTTTGATTCTGCCTGTTTGCTATTGTTTCTGCTCCGCACTGCGAGTGTGGGTCGTAAATTAAGCTTTACGAGCCGCAGTCTAAAGGCTCATTTATACTCCCTTTATGTATGAAAACTGATGCACCCGTTTGAAATGTTTACATTGCCATGGATGTTAAGCAATAATTACACTAGAGGGCAGCTCAGAGTCCAAAGTTTCTGACAACAAAAAGCATTGTGCGGTGGATGAAGTCGTAATAATGGCCCTGCTACAAAGAGGCAAAAAGTGGAGGTGGCGTTATAGACAGTGACAGGAGAATGGATCACTTTTTTCTCTGATATTACCAGTGAGAGAGATTGGCTTATTCGTGTATCATTCAGAGACTGTTCTCTCTTGAGCTATTGGCTCCACTGGACCAGGACCAAAATCTGACCAAAATCTCCAGGGTGGAGAAAATGTATGACGAGTGTGCTGCCCTCTTTGAGCGCAACCCTCAATTAAAAGCTGACTCCCAATTTTTGGCCAGGTATGGTGACACATTTTGACAAATAAATGTCAGTCCCCAGTTGATGCTGGGTTACATCACATACTCACATCAAATTTCAACATTGTTGTGGCGCGTCAGGCTGTTAAACCATTGCTTGTTGACAAGCAGGGGCTGGCTTCTTTCTCTGGGCAGCAGCTGTGGGTTTTCCAATCACATCCTGCTCACTGACCCGAGACAGAATTAGCACACTGTATAAGGTACAGGTATGTCTTCGACTTTATAAATCTAAAACTGAACTCTATCCAGCTCAAATTCAGGAATTATTCCATCAGGTGTGATGTGGTCGGGCTCTGTGCTGCAGGCGGGGTCACATGTGCGACAGCGATGGTTACACACTTCCAGTGTGGGACTGACATGTGTAATAAAGTGAAATCGATACAGAGGAGAACAAGAAATAGCTAGACTTAGGAGGCTCTGAGAGATATATTTTTCTGTATCCTTGTTTTTCAAGTATCTTTTGATTATGTTTTGTAATATTTGCTGAGCAAGAATTTTGTGCAAAAGGAAATAAAGACAGGTCCCGACTAGACACAGGTCCCAAATAAAGGCCAGTTTCCTTTTAATGATTAAAGCAAAGAGACGGCCGGGCTGTGAAATGCCATTACACTGATTGGGAAATTAAGTTCTGAATTTATTTAACTTATGGCTTTTTAAAATTATTATTATTGAGGAATTTAATGCCTTTAATCTAACTGGTGCCATTTATGTGATTAACATTTCTTAGTGTACATGTGTGGAAATTTTCCCCAATTTTCCCAACCCTAATTTTCAGTGTGTGCATGTGTGTGTGTGTTTGCATTCCAAAATCTCCAAGGCAAGCTTACTGTTTCAGCTGTGGGTTGATGACACCCTGCAGACACCCTGCACCATAAAACCAACATCTGTCTTCATCTCATGCCAGATTTACAGCAGTGGGATGCAAGTTGTACACCCCTCACTAATAGATCTACCTCTTTAACCTTAACACTGACAAATATCGACAAAACCCCTAAACACCTCATACAGTAGCCTCTCAGGGGTCTTCATTTTAAAATGAGCTGATTTTGTGTGTGCATCATCTTTAAAGCTCTAACAAGTGATTGTACCTGCGGAGGAGATGATTGCAATATTGGTCAAAAACAAATATTGCAAGGTGAAGCTTTGTTGTGGAGACAGCAGCTCTGTTCTCTGTTCTCAAAACAAATTTGGCTGTTCCAAACTAAAGTCGCAAAGACCAATTAAATTCAGGTAAATTGTCTGTAACTAAAATTATTCTTGCATGTATTCCTCTCGTTGTTAAACAAATAACAGTTACACAATTACCAATGCTTATCTGCAGTCCAGAAATCCCTTATATTGTGGTGCTCAGGCCCTTATACAGTCTCATTTCTGCAGTTGCGGTCCTCCCGGGGAGAGTGCTCAGCTGGAATTTGATTGTGTATACGTGTGTGCATAACCACTCACACGTGCATGGACACACACACACATACACCTGTGTGCCTTGTGCTTTGGCCTTGATTGGAGGCCAGACAGATGAGCTGTTTATTTTAGGAGTTTATTTTTCTCCCCTCTCCATTTCTGTGCCTCGCCCCAGCCTGTCATGCTGCTGCATCTGGCCAATCGATAATGTAATTCTTAACCAGTGGCTGCTGCATGCTGGAGTAATTACCTCCTCCATTATCTGACCAGATCTCTCATTATACTGTAAGCAGCCTTCATTAGGACCATGGACGGAAACACATTTAGGGACAGAGACACACACACACAAACACACATTCATACCAAAGACTGATAAGCATGCACAAACATGCTTTACGTAATATTACTCAGGTGCACAGGAAAGCAAACAGACAGACAGGTTTGTCACCTTCGTGCACTCCTCATCTTCACTTTATGTCCTCTCCTCCTCTCTTTACCCAGTCAATCAGATAGCCATTAGCCAGTACTGGTCCCAGGGGCTAGACTCTCACATGCTGCACGTCTATGGGAGCATTTCCATCCAGCATGATGGCTCACCTCCTCGCCTCACTGTGATAGCAGTGCACCCCAGGGGAAATAAAGACAGTCACAACCAAATCAAATCCTCAGCACAGTGGGATTGACGGTGGCACAGATCAGCATGTTACTGGCCTGCTTAGGCTGCCTCTATGGCGCTTCCCCAGCCAGGATGAAGATGCTTTAGTATGGCTGAGAGTTTGGTTCCTTGTTTGATAGGCAACCATACTGAAAATGGTGCTAGAAGACACTTTGAATACAATTAGCCACCTAACACGTGGCATGTATATCCATCAGCTGTTCATAAAATATACCTTGAGTGTGTTTAAAAGGCAAAAACGCTCCTCGCTCTCTTTCTTTACTCTGTTCTCCACTACAGAGCCCATTTTCTACAATTGTACGCTTGTTAGCCCTTTCAGCAAAGGCAGCGGTCACAGTGCATCAACACTGGCCACAGAGATAAAGGCCAGTGCGTGACAGGAGCTAGCACAATGCTGCATAGGTCACTGTATTCATTGACCTTTGTGAATAAGACAGATATAGCTTTGTTTCCTGTATGGGGCAGCACATTTGACCAGCGTGCAGCACTGCTTCACTGGGTTGCAAATTAGTTATGCTATCTTAAAGCTAAAGGGATATTGTGTGGGTTGTGTCTATATAAGAAAGAGGGAGATCAGTACATGCCAGTGAGTGAGACGGATATTAGGGCAAATCATTAATGTATGTATCTGTGTCCATTTGAGTATGTGTAAATATACCGAATAGGAACATCCTCCTGAAACTGGGTTGCAGCTCATTTTTTATAATCCACTTCTCAGTGGTCTCAGACTTCTTTCTGCAGCTCATCCACTTCTCTTTATTTGCATCTCATGTTTTGTGATTGGAAGAGATTTAATAAAGGAAATTAACACAGGATAATGACTTCTACCCACTCACCTTTTCTGTGTATGTCTAGAAGAGGTAGTAGCCTGAACATTTAGTGCACTGAGTGAATATTCATATACACGCATCTCATGGTGTAACTGTTCCCGTGTCTGATACATCCACCCGTTTTCGAATTGTCTGACCTGTGAGAGAGTAATCTGTGCCGTGTTGTTCATCATCAGCATTCTGTCTCGCTCTCTCCCCGGTCCTCTGCCTCTCCACCTCAGTCTCTTGTTATACGACTGGCTATCACCCTGATGGCAGTTTGCTAATGGTGTCAGCGGACTTCAATTAGCTCTCCGCCACGCTCGATCGCACTGTCCTTTCTCCTAGAGAGAGGCCTTAAATTGTCTGAAATACTGTGGCCATTAAGTGTGAATGGTTAATAGGTGTTTAAACAGAGAGAGGGAGAAGAGCAGGCAGCAAGATCATGCAAGTTGACTCTTTCAGTCTTAGATATCATTTGATCCCTCTGCTAGTTGGCTGGAGGCGATAACAGCATCGTGTGAGTAAAAGTGAGAAATGATGCAAATTGCTACTTAGCCTCCAATAACCCCTATTAGCTTAACAGTAGGCTACTTTTTCCATATTAAATTAAACAAGCATTTATTCACTATTTAATTTAATGTTATTATCAACATACATACAACATACATAACATGGTTGTCAACATATGGAGCTAATATTAATCATGATAAAGAAAACGTAATTTAGTATGATGGTTTCACATTTACTTTCACAGCCAAAATGCCATTGCTTGACGTTCAAACATAATCCAATTCTTTTTTTCCTTTTTTTTTGTCTTTACATTTGCAATCTGATTATACACTGTGTTCACCTTTTTCATGCGTTGGTTTTAAAAATATTCCCCCTTATTTGATTTATTTATATTAGGAATTTGTGGAGTATTTTGATGAATTTGTGGATCACCCTCACAAATTAACTAAAATGTGTTTTGCTACAGTCAGTCAAACTGTCTCACTTGACACAGACAGCTCTGTGTGTGTTCACTTAATCACATCAAAATAATAAAAAAAAATACACAGGACCACAGATTTCTTGTGTAGTTAGCCATATGTTTTTAGACTTTTTTTTTTTTTTTCATTATATTGATCTTTTGTTGGATGGACACAAAGACTCTGAAAAGAAGTTTAAGAATACAAAATACAGACAGAAAAATACAGTAGAGGCAAACTTTTATTGAGTAGTGAGTCAAATAACAATGGGGTTACCTTAAATAAAAATAAATATTATGCTACAAAATAGCATAATATCAACAGTATAATTTGTAATATTTTCAGTGACAAAATATACTTTAAAAAGTCAAAAGTGGACTCCTGCTCTCAACCTTGCACCATGGCTATTTGACTGTGTCTAATAAATCCAAACTGTTTTACTTCACCTTTGTTGTTGCTTGTTACTTTAGAGATGGGTTTAGCATCAATAAATGTAGATGCCAGATCTCTCGAGACTGGTTTAGTTTCAGAGCAAGATGCCTGTTCTTTGAATTTACTGACTACATTTGAAGTATTTCATGAATTTCTCAAGAGTGTTTGTTAGTAATGACAGCGATATCGATTAGTGCAGCTGAAATTGTTACACATATTGACATTGCCTGTAGGATCTGGAATGAGTCTACAGTGTTAATCTGACAGCATGTTTTTTGTTGTTGTTGTTGTTTTTTGTTTTTTGTTTGTTTGTTTTTTTGTTGTTGTTTTTATCTTTGTGCCATTATAACAGGCCTTATTAAAACCCAAACCTCTCATGCTCCAAAACCAAACATCTACCAGCGAGTCCAAAGAAAACACCCCTGGGCCAAGAGAGATCTGTGAGCTTTATAAGGCAACAAGGACTCTTTTGCGTGTTAAGACTTAACACAAAAAGCAAAGGCCTAGTAGCTGGTTCTTTAAGTAGGGCCATAGCTACCACTTGGTGAGCTATAGAGGCAGAAGTGACAACTTTGCATGACAATACCTCCTGTAGGCCGACACGGCGCAAGCATCTCTCCCCTTAAGCATGTGAGACTTACGAGAGCTGAATTTCTTCTAATCTTATCAAACAACTCAGGGGCATTAAACATCTACCCATGTTCTCAAGTACTTTCTTGGCCAGGAGAGATATTTAGGCTTACAAGACTGTCAGTGACAGTGTGCCAGATCAAGTATTGGCATATCTAGGTTGTCTAGACACAGCAGGTGTCTCAAAATAGAACCCATTTATTTCTGTCTCCAAGCTCCTCAAATGTTTTTGCTCTCCAGCCAACCAACACTGAGTGCCAAACACTGTTGAATGGCAAAAGCAGGCTGCTATCTCCAACAGTAAAGTCTGCCCCTAAAAACACAAGTGTTGATCTGAAACCAGCTTGTTTCTCTGGGAACAGTTACGCCGCGCTGATGCCTTGTAGGTCGCACGACCAAAGTGAATTCACTGCGAGTTAAAGTCTTTTTATTGTGAGGATGTCATGCATTTGGATCCTGGACTGAGGCAAAATCTTGGAAAGGTATTTAGAATGGATGTATTTGAAATGACTTTGCTCAGATAATGTAGGACACTGACTAGATTGAACATGTCTCTGGGGATTTGTCAAGTATCAACAAATGTCAGACTTCCATTCATCTCAGACAACAGACAGCATACCAAAAAGTCATTCAAACTTGTCATTGTGACCTTTTGATGGGTGCCCTCCCAGTGATCAATCTCTGTTGATGGGGCAGGTGCGTTTCTAGGAGCTGACAATGTCTGGGGCTGAACCTAGGCCCATGTGGGGCTGTGGTCAGGGTGTGAGCATGCGCCTAGTTGTTTTTGGGTGTTCTGTCTGGAACACTTCTGCCTGAATTTTATTGAAAGACACCAAGAAATGACCTCACATGACATCTGCTTCCGGTAAAACAGAGTATCTTAAATAGTGACGCCATCCTATACTAGTGAGTGAACATTAAAACTTCAACCAACAAAAGCTTCATGAATCTTAAAACATCCTCTACCATCCACCCATTCCTTCGAATAAAATTGTTTCTCCTTCAAGCTGATATCCTCTTGGTTTGCACTTGTGAATGATCCCTCCCTGCACCATGTTTCCTGTTTCAACAGGAAATACATAAAATCAAGAAAGTAAGAGTCTTGAAACACTTTTTTATTTGTACAGCCATTGAGGGAACATTGGGTTGTTTTTTGTTTGTTTGTTTGTTTGGATCCTAGCTATATCCTTTAACTCATAGCATATATGCCTACATGACAAAATCATGTATCACCTTAAACATTGTTCCCATAACACATTGTGCATATTCACAAGAAATCAACCTTATAAATTGTGCTGTATATAGGTATATTTCCAAGCTATAGCGTGCATATCTGTTTTTGACAAGAGTTTCCTACACAATAATATGCCAAATTGTTTTTGGAGCATAGAAGCATTTGTGAAAATGTGTTTCCCTAAGGGGGAAAACTTGTGAAAACTGATCTACAAGAAGTGAAACTGCAACAGTGATTTGAAAAATAACCAAACAAACATAAGTTTTTCTTCAGAAAGAAATCTAACTCCTTTAGAGCCATACACTTCAATAAATATAACATGAAAGAACGAATGTTCGCTTCAAGGCAGACGTACACAAATCCAATACTTTGGGGTGGTGGGGGGTGGGGGGTGGGGTGGGGATCTTGACAGAATAGCTCTCAGGTAAAACTTCAGTCTTTTTGAGAGGAGTTTTCAATATTCTACTCAATTAAACAGGACAAATTATAGGCCTACTTCGAAAGTTTTTCTTTTTTCTTTTTCTTTTCTTTTTTTTTTTTTTTTTTTTTTAGATATTTCAGTGCTTTGGAGCATTCAATCCTTGATGCCAGTCTGCTCTCCACCTTCTTAGGGCAAAAAACCTCCTCATATCCATCTGTAAAGCAAATACGGCCTGCGCATGACCATTCACTAACAATGAAACAAAGGTAGCATAATGTTACATATTTAAACACTTACATGTCAGGAGTTAAACAATGCAGCACCTAGCAGATAATCTGATAGCTGGCTAATTATCAGATATATCCAAGCAAAGCTGGTATCCTATACTAATAAGCTTGTTGACATGTACCGGTAACATTCGCTTGGCCACGGTCTCTGGAAAAAAAAATGTCAGAATGCCCCAACTCCCTGACATCCAAACCCAAACCATACATCCATCCCATGGTCCAGGTGAGGACATGAGCGATCACTTAGCACCTGAGAGAGAGAGAGAGGGAGAGAGAGAGAGAGAGAGAGAGAGAGAGAGAGAGAGAGGCCCTGCCCGCTCCTTCAGTCTCTACATCCACACAAAAGGCGCCAGCACAGGTTGGGGGCAATCAGGAAAATCGATTACATTTCCTGATGATTATAGATTTTTTCCTCTGTTAGAAAGATTCGGAGTTGGTTAAAAAACATTCCCAGCTAAAGCCCCAAAAGCCCAATGTTGGTGACGGCGATGGGCAGGGGTCCTCCCTCAGGACTGATTTTCAGAGCTTGGCATTTCATCTGCAAACTAGCTGCAGTGACCAACTACTTTCTATTCACTGCTCTGAGAGTGTTGAGTTTTGTTTTATACCCATGGAGTCATATTGATCACAGTGATGTGAAATCTTCATGTGTATTGATATTGCCTCTGGGCTGTTTTGTGCAATATTTCAAGAAAGATATATATATATATATATATTTTGTTGCCTTGTAGAATAGTCTGGATCAAATGTCAAGGAAGGTGGTGGTTGGTATGCAGACTCAGCAGACATCTTGAGGTCCCAGAGGTGAATATTTATCTACAGTGCTCTCCACTACACACATAAAGTCAGGCAAAATAACAAAGTACTAAGAAAATTAACTCGTAGCGCAAATCAAACAAAAAGCCTCACCCTTCTTCCCAAGGAGCAAAACCCTACTGACTATATAGGGTGTTCATTTCACAGCTAGACCGTATCAGTCAGTGCCCTAACAAAGGAGGTTGACCTACACAGTAACCTTAATCCAAGGAAATCAAATTACATTCTGTGACTTACATTTACACTCACATTTATCATCTTCAGTTTTTCCCTAAACATAGCCAAATATGCCTTACAGTAACCTTAACCAAGAAGCCTAAAAAGACTACTTAAATGACTTCACCATCCTTGGTAAAAAAAAAAAAAAAAAAAAAAAAAAAAGAAGAAGAAGAAGAAGAAACAACTGACCTTCTAAACACTAGTCCCCTATAAGAGATCTGAATGATAAGGGAAAACAAACAATTAAACTATTTTCAAACCTGCAACACGATAAACCTGAAACTAACTGACTAAACTAAACTAACTTAACAGCTGTGTCTTTGCCTTCACATATTCATATGCTCATTTGATGTGACCTGTAACATAACCTTAACACAAGTGACCCCAGGATAGTGATGCAATGTTAGAATATCAATGGTAATTTATAGCAAATGGACACATGAGATATGGTGTGATATGTAAGGTGAACCTGTAAAGGACAAGTGGTCAGTAAAGGAGTGTTTGCCTCCACACACAAAGCTCGTCTTGCTGTCTGTGGCATGTTTGGTGTGATATGACTTATTAAACCTTCAGCAACTTTTTCACCCACACTATTATTGTAACCTCAGCTAAATTGGAAAGTAGCTGAACAAAGTGGCTTCGACAGGAAAACAGCAGTAGACTCTGAAACACTTTGCCGGAGGCAGAAATCAATTCACTAAGCAATGGCTTTTTATTACAATAAATAGGAAGAATATGAAATTACTTTTATATGTGTATATAATAAAAACATTATATTCTCAGTGATGACGGACCACTGAGATTTGTGACGATCAACTCAAACCTCATCTGGCGTGGAGGCAACACTGTGCAAAATGAGCCAGCTTAACCTGTCTGCGTCATTGCTTGACGTTTCCTCCCACGACAGTCGATGGGGTGTCAATGGAAGAGGAGGCGCTGAACTGGGAAATAGCTGTGAAGGCACACCTGATCCACAAGTCACTCCAGTGCCCACCAACGCTATGACTGCCTTGACAATGGCACTGACGCTCACTATACACACACACTCACACACACACACACACACACACACACACACACACACACACACACACACATATGCACACCGCTCTCCAAGGTGAATGCATTAACTTGTTCAGTTATATTCTGCAAGGAAAATGAGGGGCATGAATCTGTCATTTCAAGGCTTGAGTTACTTGCTTTGGTTTCTAACTCCATTTATCCATCAGTTGTTCTTCCTCCTCTTCATCCTTGCATGACTTCCCTGTTATGGCTCCTCTCCAGAATGACTCACACACACAGTTTGCCCAATGGGAAACAAACTTGTTGATAATGTTTTCCTCACAGATATGCCTCCAGTCTCCCTATAACAATCTAATTTGCTACTTTAATGTAAGCGTGAAGCCTGGCACAAAGTTAACAAACTACTTTTCACTCTGTTTTTGCTGCAGAGCCTATGAATTTCCAAGCTGCTTCATTGAGTTGTTTGACTTTGACTTTGAGCATCATAAATACTAAGATGTGCTGCGAAAACGAAATGGACTTGGCTTCAGTTCACAGCTTTCCTGCCGTCTGATCCCCTTTCCCCCTGGACTCATCGTCACCAGTAAACCTAAAGCCTGCCAAGTGACTGACAGCCAAAGCTGCTCCTATATGAAGCCAGTGAAATGATAGCTCTGTTATATATTTCATCAGTCCCACAAATGATTTTATTCGCCTCCTGCTGGGTCAATTAAAAAGTCACCGTAAGTCTGAGACACACAATCTCCATCTTTTAAGATCGAACTCTGTTTTAACTTTTGATAAAATACAAATTTTAGGCTGCATCAACAGATGGATAGGACTCAGCTGTTGCTACAGTGTGAGTCAGAGATCGCCTGCTGTTCAGAGGCCTGTGATCATGGAGTCTCGCTGTTCGCTCTAGGTGTCCAACTCCATGACCGACCACTGTGCAAACCTGGCGTGAGATCAGACATTCGCTGCAGCAGCCTGGGAACACCATTTCCTTTCCATTAGTTTCACATCATGTATAGAATAACCTCTCTCTCACAAACTGCAGTTGCTTCTGTATCATTTTTATTCAGCGGTGATTTTTGGAGCCACCAAATTGAGCGATGCACATTTTGTTATACATGGAAGTTTTGGTGTGATAACGTTAAATGAAATAGGATGGCACATGGTATCGAATACTAATCCGGTAATGAAAAGGCCTACATGAAATGAGGTACCACATGTTGGATGATTTCTTGAAATCAGCAGTCATAATCCCACAGTGGGATGGCACATGACTTTGACAAACAGACCATTTTCATAAATTCTGAATATTTTGGCACGCATCCCCAAGGACAGACAGACAATCCTGATTTGAAGGTTTGTGCTATGAATATTCTTATTTTCCCGGGTTTTGTATATCATTACATCTGGACCATGGATTCTGAAGCACAAACACAAATGCAAAAGTGATACTTTTAACATATGCTTGTAACACTGTTGTTGTACCCGTTGATTCACTTCCAACAGGAATTGCAAGGAAAATCCTGCAATGTGATGTAGAATAACACTGAGTCATAGTGTCCAGTGGCTACAGCAGCAGTTTTATGTCTCCCAATAGTTTCCCCAGATGTCAGGGAACAGCTTGGCGCTGTGTGTGGATGGCCGTATTGTCATTGACAGCCAATTGAAGCAGACATATGTATTCTGTTGTTGTAGTAGACATGGTTATCGTGGCAGACTGTGGGTGTCACCTCCAATCACACTTCATATCGCTAAATATTGGCATTGATGCTTCACTGAGAAAGGATAAATGATACAGGGGGAGGTGTGAAATGCAAGACAAGGATGGATTGACACGGTTTCTCTAAAGGTGCCCAGCCTGGCCACAGTTCATTGTGGTGTGTCTGCAGTCTTTAATTCTGTTTCTTTTGTTTCTGTTTCTCTGTGTTTGTCTGCTCCTTTCTTTCTTTACTATACTACTATAGTATTATTATGTAATTTAGGAACCTATTAATGATCTAGAAACATATGTCAACTTTATGGAGACTTTTTGAGACCCACTAATGTGAACTGGACCCAACTGATATGATCACGAAAATTTGTAAAAATGTTGGTCATGAGGCGAAGAAGGACCTTTGACACTGATTTGCTAAAGGGGGTGTGATTAACCTTTGGTGAATATCCAACATGTGGAACTATCTTTACAATTGCATAGTGTTGATGGTGGTATTTGCTCTACTGAGTGCTTTCTAGATCCTTTATCGTGCGCATTTATTTGTTTTACAAATGTACTTTTAGTTCAGCTTTGTTGTATTTTAGTGATAATTTTAGTAGTTTTGGCTGTGGTGTTTGTGTTTTGTGTATGTTTGTAACAGGAATTGTGTAATGGAAATATATCACCAATTTGTTTTTTTTTGTTTTTTTTGTTTGTTTGTTTGTTTGTTTTAGTTCTGTAAAATCAATAAACTTGGGCCCACTTGGTTCCAAGCTGTATAAGTAAAATGCATATACTGACTCAACAATAATCTCAATTTAGGCCATTTGACAAAGTCTCAAACAGGACTACTTAAAATATATGTAACACAAACTGCAACTGCATTGGCAAAGCCCACACTTCCTCCAGAGCAGGAGAGGCTCATAGAGGTCAAACAAGGCTATCGACATCACTGTGACTCCTATTTGTACAATTCAGGTGAAAATGGCCAAAATTCACATAAACAAAGACATCATGTTTTAATTTTCCAGTTTCATATAGTCTAGCTGTATCATCACATTATTATTTTTTTTAAACACTGAGGGTTTTAACACTGTGCCTCTCTCTGAAACTCTTCATGCACACACTCCAGTACACACACACAGCGCCCTCATCCTCCCACCCGCTCCGCAACAAAGTAACACCTAAACTCATTTGTGCTACAGATCTGCTATCTAGATTTATGAGTCCTGGGTCAGCAACCCAAGAATGAAAATGAAGTTGGACACATTTATACAGTGTTGTATAAACACAGTAAACACAGTCACAGTGAAAGAGAAAGTGTCCCCATTGAAAGCCACTCCCTCTCTCTCTCTCCCTCTCCCCCTCTCCCTCTCCCTCTCCCTCTCCCTCTCCCTCTCTCTCTCACTTCATTCACTGGGTGCTACAAAAAAATGCCATCCTGCTGCTTCTACACACTTTGTGTTGCCAGCTTGCATGTGAGATGACGCCAGTGTCCAGGACCTCCCTACCAGTGATTCATTGCTTTAATCACGCCGGCTCTGCAACCTCTTACCAACCATGGCAGAGTTTGACACATCACTGCCTCTGTGGAGACCTCGCACCATTTGTCCTATTTAGGACACTGTCGCTACCCTTGTAGACAATTAGGTGTTAGAGGTACAGTGTTGTGTATGGACCTGGTAAAATATAGCACAGCCAGAGAAGGTCGAATCCCTGTGAAAATTGGTGGGCAGCTACCTCCAGTTCACTTGAGGGAATGGTGATTTTCTCTCATGCCTCTACTGAGTGCAGCATTCCATTAGTAGCATTTCAAAGAAGATGGAGTTTTATCTGCTTGCATACAACACCTGCTTTTGTTTGTCTGGTTATCTGGCTGTCTGTTTCTTCCCCTCTTGTCTGTCTTTGGCCTCATCTCACTCTGTTTAATACCAGGTGGTCTTAATGTTATATCTACAGCCTCAGTGCAACAGCAGCCTTTATAAACGCCTATTGATTTTGCCTCTGCCTTTCTTTTTATTGCTACATGAGGTGGAAAGTGCAAAGGATCAATCACTCCTCTTTTCTCCAGTGCTACCAGAGGGCAAAGACCTCACCAGCTGCACCACCAATTGCTTCATATGCCAGATATGTTGCTGCCATCACTGTCCCGGTGGTGAGATGAGGGGGACACTGAGTATCAAAATCTGCCTTTTGTTGAATACCAAGGCAAGACTTTTGCTCTTCTTTTGCACTGTGAATTGTATCACGAATGTGGGATGGATTCTGCCTTCTTATAAATGGTGAAAACTCAGTCTAAGAGTATATGAGGACACTGACTTGTATGTGGCAAATAGGGCATACAGTACAGTTGGGAGGCTGATATTTTAGATGTCGAGGGATGGGAGTGTTTGGTCGTTGGCTGAGAAAGGCATCCTGGGATTCAGCTCTCACAGAGATAAGGGTTTCAACTTAACTCAGCTTCAAAATGAAGTGGCTGCTCAATCACTCACAGTTATACCACTTCTACACCAAGCATGTGGGTTTCACTTCAAAACATCTCTACCTCAACAAGTAATTTACTCTCATATTCAGAGCTAAAATCTTGATGTTCTTTCTAACAAGTAAAAAAAAAAAAAAAAAAAAAAAAAGAACCTCTGCCAGTGGAAGGAAATAATCCCACTTGTTTCCAGCTTGTTTGAGGAATGTTTTTTGGAACAAGGTTAAATATATCAAAGCAAGGCAGACTTTCAAGAAAATTCTGGAAACAAGTTGATTAGCATTGGAAACAGGTGGGATTTTTTTTTTTTTTTTTTTTTTCATCTGATGGGATTTCTTCACTTGTTTTAAGAAAAACAAAGTATTTAAGAATGAGTATGAGACTACATTATTTGTTAAGGGGGAGAGTTTTTGAAGAGTTGATGCAGGGTTTTGTTCCAGCCCATAAAAAGAAATAACACTGTTTACTGCAGTAGAAGTCCACGGCCACATATCTCCCTTTCAGGTTAACTGGTATCATAATCTTCCTTTATTTGCCTATGCAGGTCACAAATCATTGACCCAATTACACCCCTGCTAATAATTACCTGGGACCTTTGCTCAGAATGAGGAAGTGACTGACTGACTGACTGACTCACTCACTCATTCATTCACTCACTCACTCACTCACTCAGTAAACAATCGATGATATTCTAATGAAAGCTTTATTTTCCACTGTGTGAATGACAATTACAGTTCAGTTCTAGTCATTTATAAGATTGAATTTACATGACTTCCTGTACCTTTTCCACATTGTCCCTAACAACAGCAGAGCATTATACTGTACCTACACAGATGTGACAGCGCATGAACGTGCTGTACAAAACTGCTGAGACATTACTCCATGCAGAGGAAGGTGAGACTTGCAGCAAGTAGACTGTAGGTTACACAACCATCCATTAAATCTGTCATGTGTAAAAATAGCTATTAAATGCACAATATGTGATAATTCACTTGCTTAGATTTTCGAATGACCTTAACACAGCCCAACCAATTCAAAGCACTTGACAATGTCTGCCTGACATTCACCCATTCACACTGATGGCAGAGGCTACTGCGCACGGTACCAAGCTGACCATCAGGAGTTGTTATGGGTTCAGTGTCTTGCTCAAGGGCACTTTGACAAGGTGGAGGAGTTGGGGATCAAACTAGGAGCTCCCTGTTATTCACCAGACAACTGTTCTACCTCCTGAGCCACGCTGTTACTTTGGCTTCTGAGATTTTGAGCTCTAAAAATAGCCAAGCTGGTCCAGCACTATATCTTGCTCTGTATTGTGGAAAACCCTCCATTCACACATATAGGCTACAGCCAACTGTATGGCATAGCATTGACTTTGTTAGTTTGTAGGGTTTGACGTTAGCCTGCGTGATATCCAGCATTTCAAGCCACAAAATTACCAGATTTGCTCTGTCACTTTGGAATAATGTCAGCGTAGTGAACTAACCACATCCATGGAAGTAACAGTACATTTACTATTTCTGTGCTCTGTGTGCTCTAACTTGTGCTGTGGTGTAAAATATTGCCATAACTGTGATAAGTGAAATACAGTTTAGCTTGTAACTACCAAGCGATTGGGTATGTATGCAGACCCGTGGCAATAGCCACCAGATGGTGATGAAGTATTTAAAAAATGGCATTGTGTACATGCTGTACGTGCTATTTTTTGGCATACCATTTAACGTTCATAAATAAGTGCAGCAGTCTGTGTATGATCACTTGCAGTTTCCTTTGACATCTGGTCAAAGACAGCCAGCCAATCTCATGCTGGCTCAAAAAAAAAAAAAAAAAAAAAAGGACCAGGGATGAGATGAGATCTAGAGTCATCTTCCATACAGCTTATCCAGCATTTTGATTGGCAGAATAAATTCCCCTACTCCCCCTGGTGGGGGAGGCCGGATCCTAGACAGCAACTAATCTCATTCCACTTACAGTTAATTTACATCCATTGACTGGCAGAGAGAGGGAATTAGATCAGAGGCAGAGGATAGAATGAAGACAGAGGAGAACGGAAAAGCTCTCCTGTTCTCAATCCTCTATTTCTCTCTCTCTCTCTCTCTCTCTCTCTCTCTCTCTCTCTCTCTCTCTCTCTCTCTCTCTCTCTCTCTCTCTCTCTCTCTCTCTCAACCTCTCAATCTCCACCGCTGCTCTGTTGCAGGATACAATAATCATGTTTGGAACATTTGCTATTTGCAGGGGGAATTGATTTTGAGTTTGGGTTTTGAGTGTGTGAGCACGTTTGCATGTTCTTATGTGCATTCATGTGCATATATGCATGTGTAAACGCATGTTCACAAGAAATTCACCAACTTGTTATGAATCGCCCACGTTTGTTTTGAGATGGCGGCAACACTTGTGGATTTCTTCTGCCTGGATGGACCATGTGTGCTGTGGCTGTCGGCCATCAGATAACATGCTGAGTGGGACACACTGCCACAGAGAGAATATTTCTGTTTAGATCACAACCACAGAGTCGGCTCCGCTCGGCCCCTAGGAGGATGCTTTGGGGTGTGTGTCGCGTCTGTATAAATCATCCTTGCCCTGCTGTCACAGAATAGGACAGCAGGTCTGTCAGTCAGTGTCAATATAAGGGCCCTTAGTGGCCCCTCCAGCCTTTTTGCCTCCGGCATTCCTCAGTGATGCCATACTCAGATGACTGCTCCTTTCACTCCGAGGGTTGCTGGCTGTCAAAACACTCTGCTTAAAAATAGTGCCTATCTGAAAAAACATTGAGAGAGAAAGTGTGTGTGTGTGTGTGTGTGTGTGTGCACGCACATGATTGGAGGGAGGAGGCTGCAGGAGGATGGACTGTCATCTCTGACCACAACTTTTCTTTAGCTTTGCTTCCTGTGACATAGCAGTAATAAAAAGGTGGATAGAATAAGTCATAAATGAGTCACAGATAGCGTTACAAATAAAAATGTCATGATATCTTTGACCCAATAACTCAACATTGATATTGTGACAATATGTAATGTGGTTACAGTGTGGATTTGACGACCAAGCAGGTATTGTAGAGGCGAATGACAGAACAGCTATATATAACAGTCTAATGAGTTCAGAAAATTGCATCCTTTTACTGTAACACAGCCTTTAAAACTAAGAAATGACATATCATGTTATTATAATATCCAAATTGCCGATGATACCTAGTCTTATGATATTCTTATAATGTTGACATATTGCCCAGCCCTAGTCTCAGATTTGGGTCAGCACTAAAAAGATGGGTCAACCTGTGCAAATAAAAATGTGTGTAAACCTCCACTGCATCACTGATTGCAATGCCAGTGACCCAGTGACAATGAACTTTCCCTATATTTAAAATAGAATAGAATAGAATAGAATAGAATAGAATAGAATAGAATAGAATAGAATAGAATAGAATAGAATAGCTCTTTATTGTGCACAGGTGGAAATTTATCTTCTGCCTTGCAAGCCATTAAGAAATCAATAAAAAAAAAAAGGTATCAAACAGCAAATAAAAACATGACATAAATAAGATAAAACACAAGACACAAAAGCAGCAAATAAATAAGATAAAATACAACAGGTAAAAAACTAAAAGCAGGACATTACATTACATTACAGCACAGGCACAGTGCACCTCAGCTTGGTGCTCAAGCACTCTGGCAGTGTGCAGGATATTTTATATGCACAACGTTTTATCATTACTGATGAACTTCTAACTCAAGATTATAAATGAACTATTTACCTGAACGCTGACTAACTTCATTTGATTAGGTGCTTGTTTACATTCACTCAAGCAAGTAATAAGAATAAAACTTGTTTTGAACTGTGCTGTTGAAGCATACCAAGATGAACATGCACCATGTGCTTTGTACAGTGTTTCTACAGTTGTTGTATCAAATGAAGTCTCAGTCTGAATAGAATAAATCCTGCAATTATTACACAAGAGCCCTCAACTGCACATGTCAAAGAAGTATATATGTAACTGTTGCAATGGCTGTGAAACTTTCAAACATCAAGGAGTCAAAAATTGTAAAAGGGGCAATAAGTAAAGGTTTAATTCCCCATGTAGCAACAAAATGACCACAATATATTTATTGGGTTTAACAGGGTTACTGGTTAATAGCAGTGACTCAGTGATTACTTGGCCAGGTGTTCTGATTTCTGGCTTTCAAAACACACTTTCCAGGTAGTACAAGTCTGTTTTGGCTTGGGGGGAAAACACCCAGGGAAATTTTAAGGTGTATGAATATCATAACCGACAGTTACTCACCAACGTCATCAACGGCAAAGTTACTGTACACAAGTCATTGAACTCCATTGTATTCAAAAAACCAGTTCAACCAGGTCACAGAGCCATTTCCCTGTTCTGGCCAACACAACTGATTATTATCAATCCTGCAGGCATTGTGTTTTTATCTGATTGAGTTCATTGACTGGCATGCCAAAAAGGATTGTTTCTGTGTAAACAGAACACTGCACATCCTTAACAGAAGCTCACAAGACAGCAACACAGTCAGACAAGTTCCTGTGCCTTTAAGACTCCAAAACCAGTGATGAGGAGTTGAATAGAGGTGTAAGAGACCTATTTGGACAATAAGACATACCTGATCTTTTTCTATATGGGATGGGTCTATATTTCATGCTGGTAGATGAACCAATGGATTGTCTATGTGCTGATGTGTCAAGAAGAGCTGTCTGGATGATAACTGACCTGAAAATGTTTTAGGCTTCTGAATTTATCTATGAAAGGGGGAATATTGCTGTTGCATTTTTGCATTTGTCTTTAATTTGATTTATTCTCTATTTTGAGTTCTTTTATCAGGCAAGACTTCAGATTGGCACATTAAGCTCCTGACAAAGAGACCCAGCAGCTCTCACCGCATGGGGTCTAAGAACCCACCAGTGTGTTTGTGCCTGTGTGTATACGTGCGTTTCAAATCCTTTTAGCTCAGAACCATGGCCCTGGGTGAGTGCAGTATAGTTCTCAGTTTATTTTACATTGTTTAATAATGGATGCTTAAAATAATGAGGGATAATTAAGGTGGTAGCACATTATTTGGACCATGCTGATAATGAACTCTCAAGTGACAAAAATAATCCCTCTATAGGCTGAGTAACCATAACCCCATCCCCATTTCAAATTCTAAACCCAAAGCTAAGATTAACCACAGGCCATAAGACACTGCATATCTGCACACTATTCACTATTTATATGTAACATTTTATTGAGCATCACCTTATAATTACTTGGTAGCAAGTTGTGTATCGGCATTTGACTATCTAAATAAAATCTGGCCTTAAATGTGTCATCTTCTAAACCATCTGGTTGTAAATCACTGTTTCATTAAGTATTTTATAAATATTTATCAGGCATTTTTATGAGACATGATAGGTATTTGGGCATGCTTTGTTGCTGTGCTAGAAGCCCCATTTGGAAAGTTTGTTCCTTCTAAACAGTTTTGTAACAGTTTTGTCTTGTAACGACAGTACAGCCAAATATAGGATAGGAGGACAGGATATTTCCATTATCTATTCAGTTTTAGCAAAAATGCATTACATCATATGCATTTCTGTATCTGAATAAGTTACATTTCAGCTGATCACTTTCCAAAGTATAGCTTATTTGTTTTCTGAATCATAGCAGCCATCTGCTTTCTTTCATTTCATTACGATATGAAAATTAACTGGCAGAAGCATGAAACATGTTTGAGATAACTGTTTATCTATCACAGTGAGCATTCTGCTCTAATTTATTTGTGTCAAAATTGGTTGTGCATGTAGAATTGGAAAGTCTGCAGGTCCACTGGTGCATTCAGGTTTCAACATCTGCAACTTTGAAATCAAATCCGGAAGACAAATGATAGGAAACAATCAGTATTGTGAAAAGGGATGATGTAGTTATGGGTGCCTCTTTCTTTTAAAAAGTTATGACAGTCTGGCTACCAAGAAGGAATTGGATTTTTCCATCTTGGAAGATCTGGATGTCAGAGATTCACTCCAGCATATGAAGGAGAATCTTAAATCTCTGTAAGCTGATTTTCAGAGCATAATGAAATGAATGGAAATGAATGGCTGTCTGGAAGGAAAACCTCATTCAAAAATCTAAACAAGCAGGGTATGCTTGGAAATGGTCATAAGTAACTAAGTAGGCATGTGGTGTAGAACATGGGCCAATTAAAAAAAAAAAAATAGACTGGAATTATCCTTCAAAATTTAACACACAGGCAATTTACACATGGTTCATGAAATTGATGAGCAGCTTGAATTTGTTGTTATCTGCTCAGGTATTGCTGCATCTGTTTGCATCCTGCACCCAGTTTGCATCAGATAACAGTTTTTTTGTTTGTTTGTTTGTTTGTTTTGTTTTTTTACATGCAGAACTTGTACACATTATTTATAATGGTTATTTGTGTTTTCCAAATGTACTATGATGAAATCAGATTACATGTACCAAAATCCTCATCATTTCAAGCACTGGTTTAATTCCCATCTTCTCCAAAACACATTGGGATTGAACGGTGAGATAGTATCTTCTTTTCAGATAGGGCACTAGTAGTTACTTCCCTATAGATATGCCATACAATGTTGTTCATCATTCGTTTTGGAAAGAGGAAATTACATGGAGATTACTAATTATTACTTGGACCTCCTTGCACACTTGGAGTGATGTGCACACAACAGCTGTATTTGGTCTATTTTGAGGGTCTTATCTTCTTTTGCTATTTCCTGATTCCACACAGGTTCACACAGGGCCACTGTGTTGCTGTCACTCGCACGCTGCAGAGATGGAACGGGTCGGGCCCCACGCTGAGACAGCACCATGTGTGTGTCTGTGTGTGTGTGTGTGTGTGTGTGCGCGTGTGTGTGTGTGTGTGTCGGTGCCAGCTCACATGGGAGGAGGCACTCACTCTCCAATGCAATGAAAATGCAAATCGTCTCTCTCATGTCGACCTGGGCTGTCACTCAGCAGCACAATACTGCATAGCCTTTCAACCTTTCACAAAACAGCATACAATCAACCCCACTGTGACTGGGACAAATCACTCCACTGAGCCATTTCCCTCATTCATTACAGATAAATCAATCCCCCTTATTGTTATGTTCTCTCCTCGTGTCCATTCTCTATTCCTCCATCGATTTCCTTCATCCCTCCATTTGTCTGGACCGTTCCCTTTCTTTATCCCTCTGCTCATCAGTCCTACCCCTTTCGTTCTCCCACTCCCATGCAGAGGGGGCTTTGTTATAAAAAGTCAGTGAAATGAAAAACGATAAAACGAACCAGGTACCTGGAGGCGAATGGGATGATTAACGATTAGTAATTAACTCCAGGGTCTATTTTCAATTACAGTTCAGAGGTAATGGATTGTTTTTGTTTGCTTTTTTGTGCCTGACTCCAGACTTGCAATTAGCCCGTTTTTGCTAGGGAGAAAAGGGAGGGGGAGATGGAAGGCACGAGTTTGAGACAAATAAATTAAGAGGGTCTAAACAGTCAAGAGTAAGCTCAGCTTCACTGCTTTGTCTCCTTTCTCTTTGAGAATTATTTTTTTCCAAATTTGGCAATTTGGTAGTAATGCATCTGTCTGTTCTGCTGTTAGTGATTTGTGCTTTGCCAAGGATTTCAGTTCTCTCAGTCTTTGTAATCATTTACAGACACAGGAAAATAAAAGAAAAACACCACAGCTGAAGATGCACTAGACTATGTCGCACTGCATGATCTGTAGGTAATGAAGTCTTGGAAAGTCACACTGTTACCTCTCGCTGCTGGTTGGACGTGAAAAGGTGTGAAGTTGCCCAGTGCAGCTCGAGGGAAAATGCACACTCACAGGTTGAAGGAGTTTCTATGGTGTTTGATGAGACACGCTGATCAATAGCCACAAGTGTATGCACACAGGGTTTCACTGCAAAAGATTTAATCTCCTTTAACGTAGGGGCAGGCCCATATGTTTACAAGAATGAGTCTCTTTAATGTCTCCTGTAGATGTATTATTCCCTCTGTGTATTGTCCACTCCTTGCTACTATTTGCTATCTCTATTTGTATTCCCACATCATAAGCGTTTCAGAGGTTTCCATAATTTTCCTCAGCAGTTTCCTGTCACTGCAGGAGAAAATGTAATTAAACTGGCTGTGATGGTGATATGTGATAGGTGTACGAGATTGGAGTTTGTAGTTTCATGTGTCTCTGATGTCCTCGTCTCAACTCCCCCTGCGACAGTGACTTGCGTTTAAAGTGCATAAGTCACTTGATTAGAATCACATTTTCTTTGGACGATTTTTCATATACTTTGTTCCAACAAGATGCACGGGGAAGAGAGGAAGTGGCTTTGACCTTTGCTGGCTGTGGAGGCAGAAAATCAATATTTGCTCCTGTCCCGTTCAACAAACAGCTTCCACATCTGCTCACAAAACAGGCTCATCGACCTGATCCAGAAACATAATTTATTTTGTGTCCTTCAATGAGAGAAGGGTTGTGTTAAATGGTTGGTAATTAATGTACTCTACATGTCTGCTTAATTTGTTTTTCATATTTTGGAATTTGTATTTGACAGGCATGAAAAAAATCAGGGCAGGATAATGCCGACGGGAGATGTTTGTATAAATAAAACAAGTTTTGGCAGTTCTCTGCCTTACCCTCTGGTGCTTTTCATCACTGATTGAAGCACATTAGTTTATCTTTTGGCTTCAGTTATCACAAGTATCAGCCTTGTTTTTGAAAGTATGCTGTCATGTAATACAATATTCCAGTTTCATTCCAAATAAGTTTTGAAATTATTTGAAACTGTTTCCCTGGGTTCAAACTCATCTGGCTGACTTCTAAATTCAGATTAGTCTGTTTACATCCTAAACTCACTTTGTTCATATTAATGACAAATCATTGGAAGACATTTCTGCAATTATAGCTTCAAACTAAAGGAATATATTCATAAATCCGGTTATTCAGACAAGTAGATGATGATCTTAATCACACACAAGATCCTACAAAAGATTCTTCATTCATTCATCCATTCTGTAATCATCAATCAGTTTTTTACACTTGCAAATTAGAATCTCATTATTGCATTATCGAGTTTTGAGACTTCTGTTACCTCCAATGTGGTGATTTACTGATGTCCAGCTTCCAGAAAATTCTAGGTGTGACATGAAGCATGGCTGAAATAATTGTTATGGTTCTGCAACATCAGGAATCAGGAAGCAAGAGAGTGATTCTTTAATCCTTTCACACTGCAAGTTTACAAGTATCGACCTTCCACTGCAGATTTGTTCAGATTATGTCTGGTCTGAAAATCAATCATGAGATAAGAATAAGGCAAGACGTTAAGTGCACGTATACAAGACTGTCTTTTGCAGAATACTCAAATGTTCAGAATAATACCAGCAACCAAAATAGAAGATGAATATAAATGTAGCCAATAAGACTTGAAGGGCATATGGCACACAATGAGCAATTCAATGGTTTTTCTTCCAACTGTAATACACCATTACACCACGGGCTGTTCTGCCTTTCAGACTCTCAAAAGGTCATCATCTAATTCCAAGAAAAGAAAAACTACACGAGACAGTCATACCTTTTGAGAATATAATTTTTTTTTAGTTGAATGGGCACAATTTCTCTCCCTGAACATTCAAATCTAATCTTAATGTTCAAAACATTTCCTTTCAGGTATGTGAAAAGTGCGTGCAGTTCAGTCAAGAGCATTGCCACCCATATTTTCAAATTGTTGAAGATTTGTAATTTGCAACCAGATACAGTTTGATGTAGTTTTGCCATTTTCTGCCATAATTCAATGTGGCATAATTCACAATCTCAAATGTGCGGTATGAGATTGGTTTGTTATTGGAATGTTTTTTCTTTTCAAATTCATTATTCTTCTTCTGCGTGTGTGTGTGTGTGTGTGTGTGTGTGAGAGAGAGAGAGAGAGAGAGAGAGAGAGAGAGAGAGAGAGAGAGAGGGAGAGAGAGAGTTGATTGCACCAGAAATCTGATAAGAAGTTTGCAGGGCAGATAAAGAAGTTCTTGTGAACCAGTTGAAACAGATGTCCCTGCACGCTCTCCTCCCATTGTCCCTGCCCGCCTATAGATGGATAGTCCTCCACTTCTACTTTAGTCATCCATCCTGCTACAAAATGTGGTAGGCATAAATAAAGAAGCCATGTTTTTTCTTTGTGTTTTTCCCTCTTGCTCTCCTTCTGAACAAACTTAAGCGAGAGAAGGCCATATATTCTGTATAGGGTTTAATACAGAATATTCTTAAACGGTGCATGCATATACTGTGGCCTTAGACCCTCTGTAGGATGTCTGTAAATTCTGCTTACTGTGTTCTTTAAAGTGATCTTTTAAGTGACAAACTACAACACAGAACAACTGTGATGGCAATGTGGCCATTCACAAGGTATTTCACAGCCTACCATCTTGCGCGGTCAGAGCTCATTAGCATATTCTCTGTAAGGCTCAACAAACACTGTATTGATGGCACTTTGGCTGCAAAAAATTCTTTACAAGCACATTTGCCTAAACCTTGTATTGACAGGCTCACAGATCACTAAACAAATCAATATGAAATGGATTAGTTTAGTGTCTGATGATTAGGGCTGCTTGGCAAGCTGTGTACCATACAGACCTTCCAGTAACTGTTTGCAAACTGCCAGTTCAACAGCAAAATTGTTTAAGGTACAACATGCACCTTTTTTTTTTTAACATTGAAATAACAATAAGCAAATAGGGTACATTACACATTCTCTGTCAGTGTCTGTCTGTGAGCCTGTGTGTTCATGCCTAAATCCCCTAAAACTTGCCTGAAATTGGCTTTTAATAATGTCCAGGGTGAATTTACTGTGGGTGTTGGCCAGCTGTGAATCTGAATTTTTTTTTTTTTTACAACAGAGCTGTAATTGTAATTTGTTTGTACTGGTGACTCAACCAGGAGAGTTTCATGCCCATTCAAGTGTTGTAAATGCTCAGACAGTCTGTAACATACACTGCAATTGGGGAAATTAATATGCTTTTTACTTCAGGAATCCTGTACTGCTCAAAGTAATCTTGCACACACACAACTCTTTGCACTGCATATTGTAGCTTCAAAATATCCTGGTGCACCTTCTCCACTTTATCTGTACTCGGTTGTCATGAAAACAATAATGCTGGCTAGTGCAGTGGACAGCTCCTACCATTGTAAAAGTTATCCTGAGTCTATCTTACATCAGCAGAGCACAGGTTTTGAAGGATTCCTAAAAAGTGAGACGGGGATGGAGTCTGCAGCTGTAGCCAGCCTGTTCTGAAAGAGTCTTTCTTCCAGAATGAGAGATGAAAGCTTATGCCTTCCACTCTATATTCTCTGTGTATGACAGAGTGCTCTTTAGACTTCAGTGAGTCCTACTACCATGTGTATGCTTGTCTATGCATTTATGTGGATTAAAACACATTCAGAATGGCACATTATACGCACAAACTCACACACACACACACACATAAAAGTCGAAAAAAGCCCGTGTTTGCCCAGTGGACTCCTGCTGATAGAGCAGAACTATTCCCACAACCCACAGAGAGGGACAGCCTGCGTGGGAGGTGGACTGTCAGTCAAATCCACATGTACCGAGGTAAGTGATGCATGAAGGGACTTCGAGATTTCACTGTCATCTTCAGTTTGGTCCCCTGCAGATCTCCCCCTTCTGCCTCCATCTCTGCTCCAATGCTCCACTGACTCCAAAGACTGTATAATCTGTGCCGGGACTAAAAATGACTGCAAACCATGGTTGGCTTAACTCAACGAATGAGGTGGTCTGAAGTTGTAGTTTGTTTTCCTTCCTCCTTTTTGTTTGAGCTACTTCATAGCACCGCCGCTGGACAGACTGTTAATGGGGTGTGAAGTGTGTACCAGTTTTGATTTAGAGGTCAGTTTCAATTTCATGCATTTAGTGCATAATGGCTCAGCTGAAGATATGGCTAAAATATGAGAGAGGTTGGATATTTTTGATCAGTCTCAAAGGTTTGGAAGGTTTGGAGTCAGAAAGAAACAAAAAGTCACACAACATGATGCTTTATGTCTTAGGGCAGCATGGTGTGCAGCAGCCCGAAAAGTGAGTGATCATCGTTCATTTTTTAACAAGGATGCTATTTCTGCTCTCTATTTTATTCTACTTGTTATTAATAGTTTAAAATTTACTTTTAGGAGTATGATTAATGCTTATAAATTCGGTTTTAAGGTGTTGTTCCATTATCAGAGTAATATCAGTGGCCGCTGGGTGCCGCTGTTGCACCCTGAACACCGAGGCGGATCACGGTCGCTGTCCGCGGTGCTGACAGGCTCAACAGCAGCTGGTTTAACACACAGATCTCCAAACATCTCCATGAGAGACACACATCCAGCCACAGACCCCAATCTGATAGGACTGTGTCCCAAGAAACCCCACCCTAGAGGATTTTTGCTGCTTGATATGAATTAGTGCACAATTACACGGCCTACCTGGCTGCACAGGTGAGGTGAAAACATTACAATTAAATGATACATGAGTGAAATTAAATTGATTTTCGTTTTGCTTAAAGACCCTTGGAGCTCATTTAAAGACTCCTGGCTGTGCCTGGCACCAGCTTTGGATACCACTGTTCACTCAGATTATAGGTTAGAGCCCCATTTCGAGGTAAATGATTGGATGAAATAGGGTATAACCTTGATTTTTTTTCCCACTCCAATTGAGAAGTATTCTTGAGGGGGTAACATCAATAAATAAATAAATAACTCGAGGTTTATTTAAATACTACTTGAGTGTCTCTCATATCAGCTTGAACAAAAAGACGTAGATGGCGCTCTGTGTGGCTGAGGAGGCTCGAGACAAAACCGGTGCTGCCAACCGATCGGACCGTCAAGTCCAACAGAAAACTCCAGGGCATCACCGGAAACGGGACGATTTACCTTCCAAATAAAAGCAATCAACACGCCACAGAAAACATTTCACATCGACTAATAGAGTTTCTAACCTTTACGGTCATTTATAATATCTCTGAAAGTGATTATACAGTTTTTGTGGCCCTGTTTGGACCTGTTTAGCACAGCCTGAAACTGTATATGTGGTGGTTTCGCATATTTTGTTTTTTATTCTCATTTCTCCTCACATTTGTGACCTATATTGATGCTTTCTTAAGCTTTATTGATTTCTCCAGTGTTGAAAAATGGTGGTTGCTTATGGTTATATATACAGGCCATTTTTGATATCCTTATTTCTGTACTGTTTTATTCACTGTATCCGATGAGTATTTGCTGCAGCACAGGAGCCAGCCAGTAAGAGTTTAAGTTTAATCATATTTTCTGTTATATAGCCTACAATATCACAGTGTGAAAATGACTTACATTAGAAAATCGATTTTGTTGTAGGATGCCTTTTAGATGATCAATTTAAGACACGATCTCTGTTTAAATTTTGTCTATTAATTGTTTAATTGATTGATTGATCATTGCCACATATGCCCGTCAACGCGGACTTTATTGAGAAATCTACCACCGGAAGTGAGTGGTTATACACCTCGTGAGTTGACGGGCGGTGAAGTCAATGAAAAGAGGCAGCGCTGCCGGCTTGCCACACTTGCGCTGCCTCCGCTGTGAAGTTGAAACGCCCCAGTTTAGCCTCTCCTCTCCCTCACACAGAAACACGGAGGACATGTGGATTTCAGACGGCACACATTTCACACACGTGTTGACCAACAACGCCATTATTTTTTGCAAAGAAATCACATCGGACATGACTCCGGCGGTGGACACAACCTTCAGGGACTTCACTATTTTGAGTGTTTGCCTGGCAACGGAATAACCCTCCTGTATTAACCTTTTTTTCTTTTCTTTTTTTCTTGTACACGGAGAGCTACAAGGCGCCGACTGAACCAAACTCTTTGCCCGTTCTCCCGGCGGTGTTAAATAACACTAATAAACTTGTGGGCGCTGTGTTAATTGAAGGTTGCCGTGCAGGCAGCCGCGGACCGCTGGATGGGACGCAGGTGAAATGTTTGCTTACCTCAAGTTCCAAGTTGGGAGGATAACAACAATGTCACGGCTCGCTCGTTTTGGGAAATGACTGCTGGCAGCACCGACGCTAAAATAATGGTTAGAAGATGTCTACTGACGTTCAAGCCGTTCAGGTGAGCGACAAATGGGACTGGGACGGTGTTATTATGTCTCCTCAAGCATACTGTTGGCCTTAGAGGTGCTTTAATAAACATTTTTTTTTTTTTTTTTAAATCTCCATATTGCATTTGTTGGTGTTTCTCACAGCTTGTAGCACTGATGCACAGTGTACACAGGGGCTTCTGTGCGACTGGGAGGGCTTCACCGAGTTGGAAAAACCCTGAGTAAATTCACTTTTGATTGTGTGTGTGTGTGTGTGTGTGTGTGTGTGTGTGCGCGCGCGCGTGCATCTATCTCTCTCTCCTATTAATTCTCTGTTCTGTGTGTATGCCACCCCCCCTCCACACGCACACACATACACACACACCAGATGCTTCTCTGCCAGATGAATTAGATGCAGTGCAGATCCATATGGATATAGGGCCCACGCACAACGAGTGATCATGAAAGACTGATTCCAAATGAGCCCTTTATCAGCCAAGCGAGCTGTAACTGAGTTAGTTGCTTATCGCATGGGTAGCTGCATTATCACTGTGTGGCTGGGCTTTGTTCCTGAAACAGGAGGTATGAAGGGGAACTGGAGGGGTTTTCTTACACATGTTAACTGCTTAAAGAGTTGATACTTTACAGCCCAGTGAGCCATGCTGTGCCAACCTGCTTCATCATCTGCCCTGCAAGCACTATTTTGTGCAATAGCAAAAGAGAGTGGGAGAGAGGGAGATGAATGGCAGGGTTTAATTCTTTTCAATTAATTTACTCACTTCCTACAATGTGCTGTGGATAGTGTGCGCTGAGGATTATAAACATCAGAAAGTAGCCGTCCACCCTGCTTGTAATTCTGCAGGGTTTTCCAAACAGCTTCTTGTGCAGGGTGGAGCAACAGTGCAGCAGGCATGTAAGGAAGTTGGACTTGTGAGATGGTTGCATCTCTGTTGCATACTGGATCGTGACACTGCACTGAAAAAAAGATCTCCATCATAACTTCTCATTAAATGAGAAGTTATGAGAGGAGAGATGAGATTTTCCCTCTTGTTTCTAACACTAACCAGCTTGTTTTCAGAATCTCCTTGAATCAAGTGACATTTTCTACACTAGTGATCTGCCTTATTCCTCCTTGTTTCAACATATTTATATTTGTTCCCGGAAAAACTCACAAACTGCATTGGAAGCATTCATTCGACTAACAGATTTTTTCCTCCTGTTTTTTTTTTTTTTTTTTTTTTTAAAGCTAGATTTTTAACAGTGAATATGAGACTAACTTCCTGCTGTTGTTAAGATGGAGAGTTTCTGCAGTATGGTTGTCCACACAGAAGATTAAGTATTTTTACTTTGACATATTCACTTAGACAGGGCCATGGTAGCCTGGACTATACTGAACATTAGATCATGGGCGTATGTGTATCACATTCAAAATATATGTCTACACAGGACTATAATCTAGAGCTGTGTTTTCCCTCCAGGTCAGACTAGGCATCTTTTTGAGGCAATGGAGGTGGGTGATTCAGCAAGAGTGCTTACTGACAAATCTGATGAAACCTGTGCTTACAGCATGGAAGAGTTAACAAACACAAGTGTGTGACCAAAAAGCTGCCAGTAATAGCTTTCTGGCAAATTTGCAAGTCTCTTAGGTCTGAAGTGTTTTCTTAATTTAGAGGCAAGAAGAAAAAGTTTCTTGGAAAACACCACAGCTAACACTTCCACCACTGCTCCTCCACACTTGGCAGATCTCCTTTCGCTTCAAAATCATCTACCTAGGGGCAAAATCTGATAAGTCCATACGTGTGAGCAAGCCAATTAGCTGATAGCAGATCTCTCCTTCTGATCCAATTATAGGGAGCAGAGCATTTACTTTAAGCCTGTTAATTAAAGACTCGTCAGGCAGGACCGGGTCCTAATCCTTCCATATCACCCAACTAACGCCGCTTTGAAAAACGGCTAAATGATAAGAGAGGAAACGATCGCCTCAGGACAGGACGGCTGCACAAACCAGGCGAGCTTCTGCTCACTCACATAAACAGAATATTTTTGTGTTTTATTTTTGTCTGCTGGTCTCCTTCCCAATCATTCACTCTGTTGTTCACACACACTGTGTTTGTCTATTTTTAATTTTTCATGTTTTTTTTTTTTTTTTTTTTTAATGCGCACACACATCGAGGATTATTAATCCCTAGATCACAGAGAGAAGTATGGATAAAAGTGGATTAAAGAACTATTCAGGGCACTGTAAGTTTAGCCCACTCCGCCTCATGTCCTCTGTTTAGCTCTTCAGTCTCTTTAGAAGTGTTGCTGATTTTCTCACTCAGTTTTCCATAACCCTGATGACACAGGAAGACTCAGAGGACTGGAATGAAAAACAAATAATGCACCAGGGATGGGGAAAAAAAAGCATAAATCCATGTCCAAAATCAAATCAGTGATTATGACTTCAAGCCTCTATCCCCTGGCTTTATGACCAGATGGTCGCACAGTAGGTACATAATCCACAGAGGTATAAATCCATAGCTTCAATGAATAATCTCTGGATCATAGGTTCATAACCTTGACAAATAATCCCTTGATCATATCAGTGCTTTGGATTGGATTCAGTTATTGTATTGCTGTTCACTGGTCCTCTGACAGTGAATAATTTAATCCGATTCATTTTTCAATATGCCTCAAACAGATGGGTAATATCCAAGTGTTACAGTATCCTGGAGGCTCTTAGACTGCAATATAAATGTCATATCAGTCAGTTCAACTTCATTAGGATTTCAGTGAAAGTAAGTAAATTCATGCTAGTTGCAGAAGTGGCTGCCAGCATGCTAACACTTTACACTATAGGGGCCTCCAGTGTTACTGAGCGCTCTGATTATGTCCTGCTTATTGCTGATCATAGTGATCATCACTGTATAATCAATGTTTTTCTATGAATTTCCTTCATTGTCAGCAAATGGCGCTGATAATCAGAGTTATGATTTCAAAACGTCTTCATTCTAAAGTTACAGTTTGCCTCATTAGTATTGAAATCAGTATGTAATTCACTGGATCCAACTGAGAAATTTAATCTGATTTATTTTCCTGAAAAATGTACTGAATAATAAGATAAATTAATGGCTTAAACATAATGGTTCACAACATTTTTACAGATTACTCTAAGCATGTTATATGCAACCCGTTACTCTTCAGCCTTGATGGTGATTATCATGTCATGTCATATCATTATCAACTTCAATAAAGTGTTATTGTAGTATGCAAGAGTGAAAATTGTCCTCCCAAAGGAGGCCCAGTCTTCTCTGTGTCCTTGAAGAAATTATTATATATTATAAGTCAGGACAAGATACATTGGCTGTGTCTTAGAATATAAAGTCTCCCTGGAAGCCTGCCAAACCACCATGCTCCATACTTAACAGATTATACAACATCAACTTGATTTCTGTGGGTCAATCAGATCAGTTCAACGATGTTCTTTTAAGTGGCGATTCTTCCTTGCTGTTGAAGGGAACCCATCTGTTATGGCCTCATTAATATCAAGAAGTTTTCTGCAGAGCTTTGCATGACTGCAGTTGTTTACCATTTCAGGAAATTCTGTCAGATTTCACACTCGGCCTTGTATTCAAACAAACAACTCTTCCCTGGATTTCAGAGAGACTACAATAGTAATGAATAATTCACTAATTTGTTGTGAGCTTCTATTTCCCAACCTCTGGTGCAGAGTCAAAAGTTTAAAGGCTACCTGCGCTTGGTTTGCCTTGAATTGTTAATTGAATTACGATAATTACTATGCCAGTTTATTATGTTGAGCATGTTAGTGCTTTTTAATTTAGTTGTTTCTTTGCTTTTATTCATTGCTCACGAGTCCATGCATCCATCCATGCATTCCATGCCATTTATCTGGGACCAGGTCACCGTAGTAACAGACTGAAGAGGGCAGCCCAGACAAAAACAAGGGATTTTTTTAAGAGAAGATGATAGTCACACAAAATATTAGATTTTTTACAATTTTGTAAAAAATCACAGGTGTCAGGGAGGCATCCTAACAAGATGCCTGACCCACCTCAACTGGCTTTCTACATGGAAGAGCAGCATCTCTACTGTGAGCCCCTCCAGGATGTCTGAGCTCCTCATCCTATCTCTAAGGCTGCGCCCAGCCTCCCCGCATAGGAAGCTCATTCTGCTGTTTGTATCTGCAGTCTCATTCATTCAGTCACTACTCGGCACTGACCAGAGGCGAAGCTTGGAACGTAGATTGTCCAGTAAATTTAGAGTTTTGGCTTAAGACTCCCTCCTCACTGCTGGCCTGTTTCATTTGTCAATTGTGTGAACAAGATGCTAAGATACTAAGATACTTGAAGTCCTTCACTTGAGACAGTAACTCACTCCCATTTTGCTGCTCTACTGTTTATTTTTTAAGTCAGCAAGTAAAGCTTAGGAAATCCTATACTTGACCAAATGAATGTTGTCTGACTACCAGGACCAGGATTACCAGGACTCATTTGTCCTTCACACAACTGAGAAAATTCATACCATTTATAGTGCATGGATCCAGCTGCTAGGACAGTATAGATGCTGATGGGATAGCCATTGTAGTTGTCCTATCATATGCCTTTTACATTGACCTAAAATCTCACTCCCACCAGGGACATGAGCTCAGTGGAAGCGGGTTAGCCTGGCATTTTAGTTACGCCTTCTAAACCCTGCAGCAGTCTCAGGTAATTATCGGCTTCAGCTCCTATTAGCAAAGGTATAAACAGGTCATGCACTCATTTTTGACCTGTGTCAGGTGTGATATAGGATGTGCTACATTTTAGGTAGGCCATCCTCACCTCAGTGAGTTAAACTTTAAAGGCAGAATGAGTAGCATTTTCCTAAAAACAAAACAAACAAACAAAAAAAGACTCATACAACAGCAATCCCACTCAATCATTACTTATGGTCCACTAGAAGTGTGTGTTGGTGTGTTTATCTGAAGGGACCCTGCCCTCTGTCTGGATTTTCTTGTTTTGCTGAGCTCGGGCGCCAGCATTTGGGCAGTGGGACAGCACGCAATGCCAGATCGATGGCACAACATCCAGCAGGAAGCCATGAAAATCGAAGATGTAGATCACGGACCATGGATAATGGGGAAAAAAGGAAACATAGCGAGGTCAAACGCCAAGCGGACAAAGCTCATTCCACAATGAGAATGTATCTAGGCCGAGTTTTCACGCACTGGCGAGCACTGAGGGAGAGGATGAGGATGAAGAGTGTGGGATAGCCTTAGCCAGAGGGTCAAAACAGGAGGCAGACTCAATATTTCTCATCAAGGATACAGTGATTTATTTACAGTTTCCGAATTGTTAGTGCTTAAAAAATAGAAAAAATGCAAGGAAAAAATATCTCAACAAGACCAGTCAACCCATCCTTTCTCTTCCCCCTGGCTAAACTGATCTGATCTATATATACCATTCTCATACCTACAGCCCCACCTTATGGACTAGTCTAAGCAGCCTCTTCCTGAATAGGGAACCTCTTCAGCCCAAAATGTTTTACTCTAATTACCCACACCTCATAGTCTCCCCATCAGCGACACATCTCAATTTCTCCAGCAAAAATAATACAAAGACGCCTCAATACCAATCGTTAAATAACATTTGAGAAAAAAAAAAAAAAACATTCATAATGACATGGATTTCCCCGCAGAGAAAGACACGTATGGATCTGCAGTAAAATTTAAGCCATTGCCAATGTAACCAGTGTCTTACAAATCTAATAAAGTACTGGAAACCAACATCTACAATGTTTTCATTTCAGAGTGCATGATACATATGTAACCAAACACCTAGCAATGTTACCTTGTTAAATTACTAATCAGCATACACGCTCCCAGAACAAACTAGAAATTTGTCAAATGTATCTTTGCAAAAACAATATGCAGTGTATTAATGTTAAAGTGCACTTCACGAAGAGCACTGGTAGAGCAAGGGTAGAGCAACATTGGACCTTTGAAAGTAAGTCCTGTCTTGATGCTTGCTTGATTGATGCCCATTGCACACCTGTCTGGCCAGGAATGGGGTCTCCTCTCTCTGTGTTCCCCCCAAGATTTCTTCCATCTTTCCCTGTTCAGCTGGGGGTTTTTTTATGGATTTTTTCCTTGCCTGCTTTGTGGATTAAGTCAGAGGGTCTTGTCCTGACTGTTGTGAACATGTGGGCATCTAAAGCCCTTTGAGACTGTAAACAATGATACTGGGCTTTAAATAAACCTGAACTTGAACTCTTGCTAATCACAAGGGGCTGCCTGATGTTTTGTGCAGTGCAATTGGAGTCAGAGACAACTTTGACTCTCGGGTTCCCAGTGTCTTGACATAATAAGGTAACCTTTGATCCATATACTCTAAAGACAGTATCCTAACTAGGACAACACGGCTAGAAAAGACCTAATTTCCAATTCTGAAAGAAGATCCAACCCCCCACATGGCTGTCTTAACTATAGAGAACCTCTATGAAGTCCCATTTTTCCCTGTTTAGGTGGCATTTTAAACATCTGTGCCACATAGGATGAAAAATGAGAAGTTTCTGTTCAGTGCCTCCCATGCACTACTGCATTTTGGATCAAAGCCCACACCAGTGAAGTATCCTAAAACAGCAGCACACACCTGTGATCAGGTTAACTGTCTCTCCCCAAACTTGACCTTCAAATCAAGATGCATTTCAGAGCTCAGGGTGATCCAGCGTAAGTCTACTAAAGACTGGATTGTAGATCCTATTGTTGTTGACCTAGTTTTTTTGTGGTTCAGACAGAGGAGCGAGATGAGCCCAGTGTGTGCTTTAGAGACTTAGTTTTCGATGTACTGTAGCTGTCTTCACTGAGTACTCTTACTATCTTTAATCCCTTTTTCTTTTATGTCTCTGCTCTGTTTCTCTTCGTCTCTTCTCCTGTACTCTCCTCTCCTCCCCCTTCTTCTCCTCTGACAACATATTACATAAATAATCACATCCATTTCGCCTGGACTCAGGGACAAACTGTTCACCAGTATTTTGGCAGTAGTGTTGGATGTGTGCCAGCTGATTAATTCACAGCAGTGAAACATTTCAACTCGCGCATCCTTTTGGCCTCCCCTTTCTGCTTTTCTATATGATCGGTGTTCTATTTATGCTTTGCCTTCTGAAATTGCTGCTGCTGTTTCTTGACTCTGTTTGTTTCTCTCCTTCCCACCTCTTCTTTTCTCTTTCCACATTCTCTCCTATGCTCTGGTCTCCTCACCTCAATTTCTCATCTCTTCCCCCCTTTTTGTTCACTCTCGATCATTCTGTCCCCTTGCAATCCTGTCCCCCGTGTTGTCTGTCTTGTCCTATCCATCTTCCTTTATTTTTCATTTTGTTTTTCACATCTCTTACCTCTCATCCACTCCTCTATCTGACCACAAATGTCTTGGCATTCCGCTCTTCTCCCCTCTTCATATTTTGTCACTGCTCATACAAAATATCTCCATACCTTTCTGTCTCTTCTCTGTCTCAACTCCTCTTTCCTCTGTTCGCTCTGTGCTCCCCTCTCCCCCTGTGTTGCAGGATATTCGTGGTGGGGATAGGCTTCTTCAGCCTGTGTTTTCTAATGACCTCTCTGGGGGGGCAGTTCTCGGCCAAGAGACTGGGGGACTCCCCCTTCACCATCCGCACAGAAGGTACTGACATGCGCTGTGTGTGTGTGTTTGTGTGTGTTTGTGTGTGCGCGAATGCATGTGAATAAACAGCTCCTTCACTGAGTTTAAATGCTGTAATGTCACAGCATATCGCTATGCTATAATTCACCATGGTCCCGCTGGCGCCTCACTGCCGCATGCTGCTTTGTCAAAGCTGCACTGCCTGTCACTGCAAACCTCATGTTAAATGGCTTGGAATATCAGGATAAGGCAAAGAAATCAGAATATAAATGCAAATGCCTTAACAGAGCCAACATGACTGGCACATTTGTAAAACATTATATTTGTTTAACCTTTGCTAGAAAAGCTGATTTTTCCGGAGTCGGGGTCAAGTAGGTCTTTTTAGGGCCAGAGGTAAATCAAGATGCTTGTAAAAGAGAATTTATATGGTGGGTTGGGCTTGAAGTAAAGAAAACAACCAGTATGAAGGTTTGTTTGTCTGCTCCCATGTAGTGACAGCTAGTTAGGTAGCTAGTACGGTATCTCTGGTCAAGGATTTCTGCGCTATTGGCAGCCTGTTTTCTCTTTTGATGCATTTAGTATCTGTTGGAATCTGTGTGTGTATCTGAAGGTATGTAACAAGTTATTTTGAATGCGCTGCTGGTGGTTGGTGGCTTGTGGTGAAAGTTCATGGGGTCATTCAAAATTCAGACAACCTAATAGATTTTTTGAGGTGCCGTCCTCGACCTAACTGTTGACCCATCAATGGACTGACATGACGACCAGCCTCCCAGCAGTACAAAAGTGCATATTTGATTAATGGGGTGTTTGCTCTCGCGACTCTATTGTACAAAAAAATACCCTGCCCCCCTCCAATTAACAGTCAGCAGCATTAATCCATGTATAGTTTAATTATATTCTCAAAATGGCAACAGAACTCATGTAGAAACCATGTGTTTTTAATAAACAAGTAGCTTCAGATAGAAATAAATTCCATCACCACATTCTCCACATTTCAAGATTCTGGTCAAGACCGGACACTGCCCGTGGCCCACCGGTTGCTGTAACTGTGTTATATGGCCTCTGAAGCCTGCAGCGGGCAACTCGATATCTCACCAGCAAAACGTCATTAACACACAGGCCAGCCAGAGATGTCACATGACCCCGAGTGAAGGCTGACTGCCAATGGTGAGGCAGGAAAAAGGAAGTGTGGCGTTGTAATCTGCTGCTCTACAAGGTGTGAAGAGAAAAAGTCAGGGGTCATTTTCTGGAGGGCAACCACTTCCCACAACTGCTGGAGTTAAAATAAGAAAAACAGTTTGTGCGAGTGCATGTGCGTGTACGCGTCTATGCAGAAGTTGTGTGGGTGTATAGATGTGCTCATGCACTATGTTTGTTGAGTGTGTGTGTATGCGTGTTTGTGTGTGTTGCAATTTGTCAGCGAGAAGAATGAACTGTTAAAAATGGAGGCAGAAAATAGCGGACTTTCTTTAATGCAGAGCTACTGAAACAGTAGTGCGATGTGTGCGCGAGTGTGAGAGAGAGATAGAGAGAGAGAGAGAAACGTGGAGGCAGGTTGGGATTACTGTGTTTGTGATAAATTGAGATTACAGTGTTTGTGTGATAAATTAGGATGAGAGTGTGTGTGCGTCAGTGTTTCTTAGTAAAACGTGCTTGATTAATCAACCTCTTATGCACTGCAGTCTGGGAAGACATCTGGAGCAAGCTCATTAAAAACTGTATAGTGTCCAACCATGCTGCCCAGCAGGAGTTTACTTTGTGTGTGTGCACATGCGTGTGTATGGGTGTGTGTGTGTGTGTGTGTGTGTGTGTGTGTGTGTGTGTGTGTGTGTGCGCACATACTGGATATCTCTCTCTCTAATGTCTATATGTTTATTCACATAGGCTACATGCATGTGTGTACCTAAAGCCCAGTGTGTGTGTGTGTGCCCTGCTGTCTTAAGCCTGCTTTATCCCTTTGTGTGAGTGTGTGTCCTATGACCTCATGCTGCTCCTCCCTGTGTGCGAGTGTGTGTGTGTGTGTGTGTGTGTGTGTGTGTGTGCGTGTGTGATGAGCTGGCAGGAAATTGGCTGTTAAATGGGGCGACAGCAGCAATGCGGGACAAGATTGAGACCAGAGAGACTGAGAGACCAATCCATCTGCTGTCTGCAAATCAGCACTGCAAAACAACTGGCCCTTTCATTAAGCCTCCATGCACCACCTGCAGAGCCATGCACACACACGCACATACACACACACACTCACATGCACACACACCCCACCACACTGGTGCTACACCCAAAGTGGCAGTCACACTCATAACACATCAATAAATGTACATACACAAAAGTAACTATGCTGCACAAAAATCACACACATGTTCATGGTCATGGATATATGACGTGCACAAACGCAAACACAAACACACACACACTAACCCACACACACACATGCACACGCATACAGAACCGCTCTTCATTTTCATTAAATACATGCGATTTTTGGCAGAACATTCATGTGAGATCATGCAACTTTGCCAGATTTATTCATCCATCAGATTCAGGTTCAGGCAGGCGAAGCTGAGCCAGATTATACAGTTGGTGCCACACTTTTTATCGTGATTTTTTTTTTTCCCCCATTAAACTTTTCTAATTATGTTATTTTCCCTCATTTTTTGTCCATAATTGGAAGAGGCTGGTTATTTTGTCATAACCAATCTTTAATTATCCCAGACAGCTGTGACTCTCTTATTTCAGTATCGGTCAATCTTTAGGCAGTTTTGCCAATTCATGCTTCTCATTATGTTGTGTGTGCTTGCTCCTCTGTTATAATGGCTTTGTTCTCCGTTTAAAACAAAACCTTTTCACAGAGAGCTTACGTGGCCTTGACACAGCAAACCACCAGAGGCAGTTTTCTTTTCTTTCTTTTCATATTTCATCCTCTGTTCTCTTTTACACGACCTCTAATTGGAAATGCTTCGTTACAATCACGGGAAAGGGTGCATGTGTGAAAGAAGTTAATGCTCCCCCAATGATGTTGGGGGATCTTGTTGTAACAATACTAATTGTCCTTGTGCTATGCTCTGTTGCCCATTTCTGCTGTCTCGTAACTCTCCATGTTCCTCTGTATGTGTGGGTGACCATCCAGTAACACAGCCTTCTTTGTTGCTGATTGAGGCTGTCTGATTCAGCAGCTCAGTTAAGGCTAATCACTATACACCAGTGTGTTGACAACAAGGCTGACAGGAACACACTAAGCAGACAAGATGCTTTTCTGCAAAAAATAAAGAAAATGCACAGGATTCCATCTTGTATTATGACAATAGTCATTTTTACACCAATATTTGCATGTTGCTTCTACACAATAACAGTCAAAATTGCCCAGGGCTTTGTCACCTTAGTGGGAGCTGCACTGATAGCAATTGTTTGGGTATTAGCTGAATTTCCTTTCTCCTTCCACCTCTCGCTTGCGTGGATTATCAGCTTCCGCTGGAGGTTCGGAGTTGGGCTTTCACTCAACCCCCCCTCCTACCCCCAGTCCCCCTCAGTGACTCACCAGCTCATCAAGAGCTGTGAGCCAGAGATGGAACGGTAGAGGCACAATAGTGAAAATGATAAAAGAGAGGGGGGAAAAGAAGGTTGCATTATAATAGTATATATGGGTGTGAGTTTGTGTGTGTATTGGAGATTGAGCAAGCGAATGAGATTTCTATGGGTATATAGTGCCAACAAAGAAAGGCACAGATGAAAAAGAGGGATAAAAAGGTAAATAACTAGAATGTTCTCTCTAGATTAAGATACATCAGACACAAGAGAGATGTTAGCTTGATCAAAGCCCTCCCCCTGGAGTTCATTCCTATCCTGCAGTTCATCCTGATAACAGGGACCCGTGATAGTCTCTTTACCCTAAGCATGATATTCACCACACTGTTTGTTCTAGCGAAGAGATTCAGGGCTTTTTCACCATCTAGCTGTCCCTGATGTGAGAGAAGCTTGTTTTTTTTTTTTTTTTTTTAAATTTCTCCCTCAAATTTTAGTTTCTCAATGCTCTCATTTCTGTAGGTCTAACTTCTTGAGAATACTGTCAATCAAAGAGTGCAATTTATTAAATGGAAGAGTTATAACCACCAAAAAGAGAACATTCTGTCAAGAAATGCTGCTGTGCTTAGATCCAAGCTGCAGCTGAGACGAATGGCTGTTTGACTCGCATTAAATCCAGTCCTGTGATGTTCTTTTTGGAAGTTTCCATGCCATCAATCAGAAAGCGAGTTGCGCCAAAAACCACATGCTCAAACTGGAAGAGAGCAGACCTCCACCAGGCGTATCTCCACACTTAAAAAAGTAAAACTTGGGAGAGGCACAGCAGCCAATTGTATTGTCAAATGCTTTTCAAATTAATTACTGTATGATTCAGATATAATACAGTACAGTATAGAAAATATACTGTAATCCTCCCAAAGGCCCCCCCCCCCCACACAAAACAAACAAACAAAAAAAAAACTTTTACCTGTGTCCTAAGATGAGCTCAGCCATTCCTGTTTCCTTGTACTTTAAAGGGAAACATCACTTATATAAGGATGAAGGAACTGCATCACGTGCGGATAAACATTTCCTCGATTAAAACACATTGCATGACTGAACACCCTTGTGTACATTTCAGTGTTTCAGTATGCAGTAGCTGGTACCGGTTGAGCACATCACACACCCACACACACTCTGTGGTCCCCCTTCATGTTTTTTTCACACAGTAGATGTTCATCTCTATCACAAACTCCCTGCAGTTATGTTCCTCTTCCCATCACTTCCTGTCAAACAAATCTGGCATGACATTCTTCTGCATGTCGCCGGTGCTAGGTGCTACAGCGGAGTCGCAGAGAGAGTACACTTTGTCACTGCACTTCTAGCCTGGGGAATTTGAGTGTGTGCGTGTGTGTTTGTGAGTGTGTGGGTGTGGGTGTTTTGGGGGTGGGAGGCATGCGTGTGGGGCAAGTGCGTCGCTCTGGATAACACCATCAGCTAATAATGTGAAATGGCTGAGTTGAGCGTTTGTGTTTCTGCCCAATGCATGCTGGAATTAGATTCCAACCCCCTGCGACCCTGATTAGGAATAAGCAGGTATGAAAAATTTATGTGTGTGTGTGTGTGTGTGTGTGTGTGTATGTGTGTGCTAGTGTATGTCTTCATGGCCAAGTGGCTTCAAAAAATAGGATGAGGCAAATCCTCCAAATTGAGGAAATCTTAGAAACGTATGCATTAAATTTTGAGGGAAACTTACAGCTTTGGATTGGCGATATACATTGCGTTTCCAGGTCCATTTTGTGATTGAGTTTTTGTTACTCCACAGCTAACTAGCCCAGAGTGAATCCACTGTTATTAATGGGGGCTATTTTCACCTACAATCACCTTTTTACTTGAGAAAAAATAGTGATCTTAAGGTTTTAGTGTCAAAAATAAATCAGTAAGGGCAATGTTAAACAAACATCTATGCCGGAGAACTCCAGCACAGAAGAGGAAGCATGTAATTTTTTCTCCCATTAAACCTGTTAGCTTGACATTATAGCGGCAGCTGCTCTCTATATGCATCGCATTTGGCCAATTTGCTGAGAGGAAAAGGGGATTTCACCCTAAAACAACACAATGGGACCAGAAAAGTAATGTAAATCACCCTGTTTTTAATGTTAATGTGTTTTAGGATGGAATATTAGATTCAGTTCTGAACATTTTAAGATTTAGACCTGGATGAGGCTCAAGGTTAAGGTTAGTTAGAGTTAGATTTAGAGTTGGATAGTTAATGTAAAAGCTAATTCGTACTTCTTGTGGTCTACACAGCATCAGCAGCGATATTACATAATTGCAGCATGTGCAGAGGAGAACACCGTGGACAATATCACAGAGGCTACGCTGCAGTGACTGGCAGTGATTGACTTCTCTAACAGAAATGCAGGAAGTGAACAGTTCTGCATCACTGTGGCAACGGCTCAAACTCCGTTCTCTCAAGCCTTTTTGACCACAAGAGCCATGAACTGACCAGTGTCTGCAGAGACAGAGCGTACTCTCTGCAACGTTAACACCACAAAGCCTGGGGAGAAGCACAAATTGCTTTTAGGGTTAAGGCTACTGATATGAAGTGATACAGATAGAGGTTAAGGAATGAATGAAGATTTTCACATGTATAGGTGTGTGTGTGTGTGTGTCTGTGCGTCTGTGCGCGCACGTGCACCAGGTATTACTAACATTGTTGGGACATAAATCTGTTTACATAGTCATGTTGTGGGGACTCGCCTCCCTTATGGGGACAAAAAGCAAATCCCCTTGGTGAAAATTATTAATATTTGGGTAAAGACTTGATTTAATGGTAAGCTAACTTTAGAGTTAGGTTAAGGTTAAGGTTAAGGTTAGACAGGTAGTGGGTTGAGGTTTGGATAAGTCTCTAGGATCAATAAAGTCAATACAATGTCTTCTGAAAAGATGGCAACGTGTGCGTGTGCGTGTGCGTGTGCGTGTGCGTGTGTGTTAATGAGCTGGAGAGTCTTGACAGACCACATTGTCAGTCATGGGAGGTCACCATCAGAGCTATCGCAGATCCTCCTACCTGCTCATGAGTGAGAATGTCACAGTGTACACAAGTTAGCAGGGCAGCCGTAGTCCCCAAAGAGATGAGGTCATCACCACAAATTTGCTGGAGCAAATCCCCTGACTGGTAAACAGGCTCCAAAATGGGCACAAAACTGGAATCTGGCTGGTTAGTTACATAATATGTTATAATAACAGCACCCTCCTTAAATAACACTGAAGTGTGCTTGAGAACGACACTTAACTCCCTACTGCTCTATTGGAGCTGCTCAGTAGGCAGCAACACAAGACTGTATTTAACAGCTTCTAGGTGTGAATATGTGTAACTATGAGTGTGAAAGAGAGCTATGCTGAAAAGGGGAAAGGGTACTCAGTCAACACACCATGGTTATGAAACATTTATTTTCAAATATCTATTTATTGCACCCTTAATTCGATGTTAGGGTTGCCAGATTGTACATTTGTCAAACCTGGACAGTATGCCTGAGTCATGAATGCATTCGGGAGCTCGAACATGCTCTTGTGAGTGGTGTGTGTCTGGTGGCCACACAGATGAAAGCTGCTTTAAGTCAGCCAGCATACGGCCATTTCATGATAAAGGATAACAATACTGTAAACAGTAAACAAACTCATACCCTGCAGAGTCATTATCTCTTGAAAGCCAGCTGCTGTATTGTGGATCTCAAAGCCATTCCGCATAAAAGAATAGGACGTGTTGTTGGCGATTCAATCATTTTGCCACTTTGAGTTAAAATACTTCAATAAATACAAAGTATTTAGCCTTGGTTTTGATTAAAGTGGTATAACAGTTAAATTCAGATTTGTACATTTTTCCAAAAATACCATAACATCAACATCAGTTCTATTAGCCCAGATTTTTATCGTGGCCATTTTTGCAAACAGGATTCTCACTCTTAAATATAAACTTCTAGATTTTTTTTTAAAAGTCTGATACTGTCTCTTGTTCACGTATTTGGGTAATTGATACATCTTGAGAGTCTCTCACCGTGATGCAGGCATGATTGTGCTTAAAGTGCTTTTGAAGTGATGAAAGTGAGGCATGTAACGTTCATTTATATATTTCATCAAGGTCAGGAAGTCCAACCAGGGTCACGGACTGTAAAGAGGGCAACAGGAAGTGCATGGTGGTGCTAGCTGAAGTCCAGATCTGACTGGAGAAGTCAGTGAGATGTCCACAGTTAATTCTCTCTTGATATGATGTCAGTGGCAAGCTAGATGAGCAGCTATTCATCAGCAGAGCTAATCCTAGGTGGACTCGTTACCTAAGGGTCCGACTGTCCTTGTGTAGTCACATTGACATACATCTGGTGTCTGCAGTGTGTCTTGAGTTGATAGAGCTGTATTATATGATTTATTAAAATGCATTTCAGTATATGCATCAAAATCTGATTTCTACTTCTCCCTCCAAAACAGAATGCTAGACACATCACTTCCTCTGTGTACTTTAAAACTGGCAGCGAATGCCTTGTCTTGCATGTTTGCCATCCACCAGTATACTGATCATCCATATTTGACGATTACTGTCCAAGCTGCCTGCCACCTGCTGTTTTCTGTGTGATTTCCTGGCTGGATCCATGCGGATTAGTTTATTTCCATTTATTCCTATGGGGAGACACACTGCATTCACATTTCATAGTTAAATGTATCCAAATGCATTTCTGATCACGTCTGGAAGTAGTTTGGCTGATCTTAAATGTCTCCTGCTTGTACTGACATCTGTATTTTCTGTGTTTTTAATGTGTAATTGCTGTCTCTTCACCCAGGATGTATGTTGATGCTAGGGGCAAAGGGGTCCGAATCGGGCAATAGAGCTACATATTCAAGTGTATCCAGGTCAGAAATACTGATTATTTCTGAATTGGAAGACAAGATTAAGTAGCTGGAGGGAGGCAGGTTGAAAATTTTAAATTACAATATAGCATCTTTCTTACAAACTTCCACCATCCGCACTCCGCTCCCAATCTTTTCATTTCTCTTCTATGCAAACTTCAGCCCATTCTCTGTGTTATTACATCCTTCACCCATTCCTGCCAGCAATACATATTAATGAGAAAACCTATCCAATTTCCAAGTAGAGAGGGCCATTGTTCTGACATAAGTGCTATTACCCGGCTGTAAATGAGAAATTTCTCCATCGCACATCATCCCATGGTTATGTCTCTGGGAAGGTTACCAATATGCTGTCTCAATTACCTTGGCTGCATCAAGCTTTGTCCACAGGTCGCTAGCTCATCGTTTCCTCTGCTATAACCAGGTTATTTTCCCGGGTCCTGATAACGTCATACTCAAGCGTGTTCATGCCTCCTTTCTGCAGATATACTCTAATGGTGTTTACGAACCCGTGGCCTCTGTTGCCTGACAGTTTTGGGAAGACTACCGATTGCATTGTGTCTGTGTTGACAAAAAAAAGGCAGCTGTGTTTGTCTGGTTTCTTTACTGGTGTGAGCTGATAAGGCCATAAAAGCACACCAAGCATAACTTGAGATTATTTCTCTCCTCAAGCCATCTCTGTCCCACCTCTTTCTCCTCCTCCTCCTCCTGCTCTTCCTCCTTCCTCTCCTCCCTTCATTCCCTCTGAGATGAATATATTAAGTGCGTGATGTGAGACTGAATAATTGCATGGTAGCCATGTTTTTTTTCTTTCGTCAGTTCTTACCTCTGCCTGCCTTCTGCCCCCCCCACACACATGCACACACACACACACACACACACTTTCTCCCTGCTCTCAACTGCCTGCCTGCGTTGAATGCAGTCACTCCGCAGCCAAGAAGATGAGTCTACCTTTGTCTGAAAAGTGACAGTAATGATCGCCGCAAGGAAAGTGAATTCAATTATCTGACACAAAGTGTAAAGTATAAGAGAAATGAAAAGGCAAAAAATAAAGGTTGTGAGAGTTTTTGAACCATTCCTCTATATTTAAAATGACAGATTTGGCTGAGAACAATGAACCCCTGTTTCAGGTGGTTAGCTGCAGGCACCCTTCAGTTTCAGACGGCATCAGAGGAGTAGTACTGCCCTGTCACGATGTCTGACTGTCAGTATAACAGTGTCAAATAATAAGCCCCGAGATGGATGGAAAGGTGGATGGATGGTCAGAAGGATAGGCGATACACAGTGCTAATGATAATGTGTTGACATGCTCATAAAAATATATTTAAACCCTGGTACAAACAGAGTTAGTTGCTGGTGTGAGAAAATGAGAAATATAATTGTCAATTTTTTGTAGAGCAGGGCTGCTACATGTAGGATTATACAGTCAGCACAGTATTACCACATTCATTTTGAGCGATTTGCATAATTACTGTAATTATAACACCTGTAAATGAGCCAACCTAATATGGCAACAGTGCCAATTTTGGCATGAAAATTTTAGTCGGGCACAGTCTTTCAAAGCAAGACCATATAATATAACACATGGCCAGTGACATTCTGCAAGACACCAAAATTTATTCACGAGTGATGTCCTTGGGAAAAAAAAAAGTTTCACACTGCTCTGTGGTCATGTGATAAAACTTGTCTAAAACATTCCTGCTAAAATGTGAAAATAAATCCATGAATGAATTCATGTTTCATAGATGACATGGTGAGAACATTCAGTCTCTGCTGGCAAGCAGGCTGATGATGGTACCAGAGGTGGGACCAAGTCTTTGTTCTGTCACGTCTCAAATCTCAAGTCATGATGGGCAAGTCGAGTCATAAGTCAACACTGACAAGTTCAAGTGAAGTCCCAAGTCCTAAACATTGAGATTCAAGCCCTCAACAAGTCATACTGTGGTCTTTGCCAAAATTTAATAATTTCCTAATTTATTTTACTCCTGCCTGTCTTGTATATGCAAATGTACTTTTAATCAGTTTGGGTATAACAAAGGCACTGAAATGCCAAGACGCCTCTTTATTTAGTTTATTCCAAAGAATGGCAGGGCCGACTTCTTGTGTGAGAACTTTATTTTCTTCATTAGTTCCACTCACAACTAACTATTCCCTTTTCTCTTGCTTGACCTCGCATTCACACACACACACACACACACACACACACTCCTCTGCCCTGTTCTCCCTAGCACACACAAACAAGCGCATGCACACACCAGTGCCTCTGTCCCGCCTTCCCTCCCTGTACGGTTCTGTCTATGGTAACATACTGCTAGCCATTCACCAATATCAGATACCTAGCATTAGACATTTCTCATTGTTGATGAATTTGATAAGATTTAGTTTGACTTACTGCAGGTAAGTCAAGAGCTTATTTGCAATGTCGATTAATGTAATGTTTGCTTCAAGAGGTTGAAGGTAACATCCATGCCCTTCCTTATACCACTAAGGAGACTGCAAGCATGAATTAATTGCATTTCGTATCTTCTATCAGTAATACATTTTTGTATACAATGATTTTTTTTTTTTTTAATAACTGACCATTTCTGTCCAGACACTGCAGGACATACAGCACGGTGATGTTTTAGTGCTAGTTTTAGTTTGATTTGTGCAATTCAAAACATTTATGGATTTATGAATGTTGTTTTCTTACTTCTGTAGGAAAGCGGCAGAAGTTTCCATTTCAGTTAGGCTCCCTGAACTTGTTTGTATTTTTATTCACCATAATGTCATACTTCCATATTTCAACCAGTCCTCTTCCTGTTTTGTTTTAAGCCCTTAGTGCTGAATGTCATTTCTGTGCATTTTGGTCCACAAATCAATATTGACAGAGTAAATACACAGAAGGCAACACATAGAGTAACCTGTTTTTCAGTATGATGTTTTTATTTTTCCATATCAGTTTTACATTGTTTTAATGGCCCAAAAGGGAATTTTTTTATAGCACAGAATAGAAGAGGGCACTGTATTTCCAGAATTGAAAACAAAAACATTGTTGCCATGTCCACTTATAAAAAGTAACTTTGGGCGATGTCACTTGAAAAAAAAAATGAGAGTTGGAATTGTTTTCTATGGGTTTGTTTAAAAAAAAAAAAATGGTTACATGGAAAAAACATTCACTTGTTAAAAAAATCTCTCCTCCCATTGATCCCCATGCAATATCTGCCTCACACAGTATTGTTATAAAAAAATCTATTATGAACTCTCACTTAGCCAGCAGTGTAATGACTAAATAGCGCTCCCTTTGTCATTCAGTCATTACTGTATCACCAAAACAGTGAGGAAATTACCAGCACCGCAAGAAAATGTGAAATTAAAGTATACATTGTAATTTGGTCTAACTGTTATCCAAAACTAAAATATGTGTAGTCCAGATGTTTCAGAAGTAATGATTATATTGTGATTTTAAAACATTTTTCGCACTAGAAGCTCAACTTCAAACATAGACAGAGTGACAGATATGGGACAAAACTAGAATTATCATCCAACACACCACAGCTGCATAAAATTAGAGCGGAAACACTGTAGCAGCATTGTCTTTTTTAAATTCTGAATACAGAATATGTTTATTGAGCTTGTTTTGGGCTTGTTTTTGAAGACAAGATTGTTTATTTCTCACATGAGAATTGGCAACACCGAGCTGAAGCTCTCAAAGTTTGGAAGTAGTCTATTTATTTATTTTTTAAGATTATTTTTTGGGGGCTTTATTTACAGTAAAGAGAGACAGGAAAGTAGAGAGAGCGAGAGAGAGCGAGAGAGAGAGGACGACATGCCACAAAGGTTCTAGGCTGGATTTGAACTCGGGCCGCTGCAGCTTAGCTTTTGTATTATGTGGTAGGTGCTCTACATTTTGAGCCACTGTAAAGGAGTTTTAAGACGATGGAATGAAATAACAGATGATGATAAAATCATCTCAAATATGTTTATCTTCCTCAGCAAAGCAAAAGATGAAAACACACATGCAGAATCATTCCAAGGACAAGAGGTTGAACAAGTGGCAACACGCTTTTTGTGAAAGAGGTTTGTGGGAAATGAGGTCTTAAATTAACTAGCCTTGACGAAACTCCTCTTTTTCCTTGGACTTTGTTTTTTACCGTATGGAGAGAATTTTGGGGTTTCTGTTTCAGAATACATTTTCCCCTTGGACAAGGGAAGATAAAAACAAGTGGTTAAAATATGGAGCTGTCAGAGGCCCATAATTAATCATGCTATTGAAGAGACTTGTACAAATGATTGGGACAATCATAACAAATTGTACTTTCCTGGTCAAATTTGAAAGGACAAACTGGAAAGACCAATGAGAGGACACTGAGTGAGTCTTATTTGCTCCCTCTCTTGTTCCACAATAATCAGGTGACCCTCCTCCATGCTTTTTACTCTGTATGAAGGAGAAAGCCTGACAAGACTACACTATAGTGCAAACATTAAGACTTGACTAGTTGCATTGGTTCATGGTAAATACACAAAGGCATTCCAAATAATTTGGCAATGACATGTTTATGTGTAAAAATGGCTTAATGTCTAATTAAACGGACTCATGGACACTCAAAACATGCAAGTGCCCCTGTCACAACGGGACCCTTGTGAAAAATGCCTTGCATCACAATTAAAGAAACACTGCTAAAGAGGATTAGTGACTTCTACAAAGTTGACATACCACATCGTAACAGCAATGCAGAATCAAAATGAAATGGCCCCTGGTACAAATGGGTGGAAAGCAGCACTAAGCTGATGCGAGAACTGCATGAATAAGCCACCATAAATAAAATATGTCACCCTCACTGATTGTAGATAGTGGCGTAGAAAATGCCATATATGCTCTACTGTATCCAAAGTGCTTTGTTGGATATGGTGCTTATGTAGCGATGCATGCCCATGAAAGCTTTGTCGCTATTTCAGGAAATGCTGTGAGGAGAAAATGACACATGTCTTTGGGGGACAGAGAAAAACTGTATAGACAGAAGAGAAGATGAGGAGAAAACAAAGGATTGAGAGACTCCAGATAGATGGAGAGAAACTGCTGTACTGAGAATAAACTGCACTTCCCCTGTTTGTTTCACAGTGAAAAATGCTCATCTTTGATTTCCAAGTACTGCTTCCACGCTGCAGCTCTTTGCCGTTCTTTCTTATCCTCTTGTCTTTTTTTATCTCTTGGTCTCTCAATATCTCTCTTTCCTCTCCTCTCATCCTGACTCATTTATGTTATTGTGCTAAGCAGTTTTTTTTTTTTTTTTTTTTTTTTGCCAGGTCAGTGACAGTATGTTTACAAGTCACTGGAATGAAAAAAGGGACACAAAAGGGAAGGGTTGATGCCTTTGAGCAGGAGGCCTGTGCTGGTCATGATGACTCACTCCTCTCTGTCTGTCATACACACACATGTTTATAAGTGAATGTGGGTGCCTTCATTCTCAAAAAACATAATAAAAAAAAAAAGTGAGGCATGTCTGATATCCTTGGTCGTATGTTTTTAAGAATTAGGACTAAACATGTTTGGCGAATTAAAAAAAAAATGCATTTCAGTGTTAACATTAATGGATGAGGCAACTGGTAGGTTGCTATTAGTATTACCATATCATAGTGTGGATCCAGCAGATCATATAAACAGTAATGATTGTACATGTGACTAGTTACTGTATGAAAAGGTACCTTGGTAACATTTTACAATATGAGTACAACAACTAACGTCAGTTAACATTAGTCAATGCCGTAATGGTTAATTAACTGTTAGTTAATGATTATTGTGGCATTTACTAATGTTAATAATATCTACAATAACCCTTAAACAACATATAAATTAATACCTTAGCATGAACAGCATTAGTACATGATTCTTAGACACGTTAGTTAACGGTTAGTTAACTGTTACTTAATGCTTATTACCTGTAACTTAATGTTTATTATGGCATTAACTAACATTAATTGTTGTACTCTTATTGTAAAGTGTTACCGGTACCTTGATTTTGGTACCTGTGCATAATGTGTCCACGTGTGTGCAAGGCATATTTACATCAGGGAGAGATCTTAGCTTGCACACACATACTTGATTATTTTTACATTCTCATGAATACATTGCGAGGAAAGAGGAAACTGACACAAACACCATCCTGTAAGTCAATGTAACTCTATGAACCAGCATTTTTGTTCGGCGATGAATTTTGTACTTATAATGTGTTGACGTCGGACTCTATGGGAGGCATAACATTAGCTTGCGTAGCGGAGCTGGCTTGGGCAAGAAATGGCATTGTAGCTAGAAAAATGAACTGTCTAATTTAACTGGTGCAAGCTGTATTTTAGCCAGCATTTGCTCGATGACTAAAAGCACCAGCGTGAAGTCATGGCAGAGCAGTGCAAGCTAGTGTTGTGTGTGAATGGATGCTTCGATAAAGGTACCACACAAAATAAAGGTGTAAACTCAAGGTGTAGGTAGCGGAGCTGTGAGGCTCGTGGGTTCACTAGAATGAATTAAGAGCTGTGCGTATATGCACAGTAATAATATCTGTGTGAAAGCACCCGTAATTCTGAGACAATAATGAATCCATGGATGCGTTCTCTCTCTCGCTCTCTCTCTCTCTCACTCACTCTCTCACTCTTTCGCTTGCTCTCTCAGCTATTCTCACACAAATACAGAAACTGCTTCTTCAATCTTCACACACACACCCCATGCAGAATAAGCACATAGCAGCTCTTGGTAATGGCACAGAAGGAGTTCCACAACTAAAACACAAAACAACCTGAAAGGGAGTTGAAGAGCAGGCCTGCTGTTTCTCTCTAAGCACCAGACAGGTCACCTTAACCCAGTCTGTGTTTGTGTGTGTGTGTGTGTGTGTGTGTGTGTGTGTGTGTGTGTGTGTAGGGCCTATTTGTAGTACCCAGGGAGATGAAGTGTGTCATGGGGGCTGTGAAGAGTTGCTCAGAGGTAGAGAGAGGGATTACTTGGAGTTATGGAGAGGAAAATGAGGAGGCAGGAAGCCAGTTTGCTGCAGCAGAAATGCCTTCGTTTTGAAGGTGGGATGCAGATTGGAGCGGAGCTAAATGAACATGAATGTGTGATGTAAACGCGATACGTACACATTGTCTTTATTGCACACAGTTAAATGGAATTATGGCCAACCTGCTTGTATCTCTCTTTCCTCCCCCTTGCTTGTCTCACTCACACCCTGTCTATATCATACCACTCGCTTACACTCACACACACTCACACACACCTTCTTCCCCACCAGCAGCACCCCACCAGCAGCTTACTCACCATCACTTCAGCTACAATATTAGACATCATGTTCAGTATCTTTCAACAGCGCATGATGAACGTCACATCACCTCCAGTGTTTCCAATTATTAGCCATCGCACCATCGTAGGAACCCACACATACATACACACACACAGTAGCACTCCCTAATACTTGCCTTACCAGTGCCTGTCTTAAATAATCAATTTATTTTTTTACTCTTGTAATCAGTAGGTGCATTTTATGTAAGTAGTGTTCCACGGGTAGCCTGATTAATCGACAGGGAGCAGAAAGGAGAAAAGAAAAGGAGGCTAAAATATGTATTGCGGTTGAATCCTTGTCCTTCTGTTTCAAGGTACTGTATTATATGCTGGAGTCAATATCCTGTTGAAACTTTATGTTCCAAAATGTAAAGCCCTTTGAGACTGTAAACAGTAATTGGACTTGAACTTGAACTTGACCATGATCTGACAGTTTCCATGCACCGCTTTCTTCTATGTGTAGTGTTTTTCTGTACACCAGCAGCATGTTCGTTCACTAAACTTTCATTAACGCGCACTAGTTCCTTAGGGCTAATGAGGCACTGGTGCCCTTGCTTGTGAGGCAAGTGATGAATGCATAGATTCATCGATTCTTTACAGCATGTATGGCAGCGGTCTCTCTAAGCTTCTGTCTTTTTAAGCCCTTTGCACAGCACACTACACTACAGCTCCCAACAAACACTGCCAAGAGTCTAATGTTAGCAGGGCTTGTCAGTTAGAATATTCATAAAATGTTAGGAAAGCCAAAAGTCAAGAACACACTGCCACACAGAAGTTGGGTTTACTAAGTTTTCATTTTAGTTTGCTGCTTTTATTTAGAATGAGTGGTACAGAGGATTATCTGTGTCCTTCTGGTATTCATGGGATTTATGCATTTATGTAAAGGATAATTATAACCCTTCAGGCTGATGCAAGGCTCCCTCACATCGGTTCGGTCACCCTGTAGGAGTTTATTTTGTGATTATGACATTTTCCCTCTTACTCTGTGGCTGATTTAGAAAAAAATCTGACACTGTCAGAATTTTGTCACCCTGACAATTTAGTCAAACAACTTCAAACATGGACTGAACATGTGGAATCAGACAACACAAGTCCAAACACCCTCAGACAGCCCCGTACATCTCTGAACAGGCAGCACAACACTGTCCCAACACTGTTTAATATTTTTGTTTGCCGGTGTTTGATGGGTGCTGTATAGGCAGTGTGCAAGGAAGTTTACACCCACACACGCAACACACACACGCACAACACACAATAAAGCATCTTACGCTGGGTAATGGCCATATACCTCTAACAAGCACTTCAGTGCATTAGCTAGTCATACATGCTGTTGATGTTTGAAGGCTTTTCCTTCACTCCAGCATCTGTTTAGTAGTTTACTGAGCTTATCTGGAGGCATGTTTGTGCTGTACTGAGCAAGCCGTGGGCTCTGCCTCTCCCTGGAAAAGTTGGCATTACTTGTCAACATGCATGCGAGGGCTCACCCGTGTCTCAGTAAATAAAAGACTTGCTAAAGCATAACAGGGAAAGCAATTTCTAAAAGGGTTTCCCAAATCTCTCATTCTTAGTTTCTGTCATGTAACATCTAATAAAACGTCTCTGCCGAGAAATGTGATGTGTTGTTGTGTTTGAATAAGAACAGCCTCAACAAACGCAGGCATTTGTTTTTTCCTTGTCGGAAACAGGCACCTCACAGTTGACTTGATGGAGTATCTTGAGCTTCCTGTGAGTTACAAGTTATAGTGCGAGTTCAGCTCACAGTAGCAGCCTCGGCAGGGGCAATAAAGCACTAAGTATGTTATACATTCACTAATGACATCCTTTGCCTTATAGCATTAGCGACCTCAAAATCACTTAATCTGGCTGTGTGTTTATGTATGTGTGTGTGTGTAAATGTTTGATTACATGTGTGGTCATGCGTGCCAACATGTTGTTTCTTTGGCTGTGTCCATGTGTGTGTGTTGGTTTATATTAAAACTTCTTGATCTGCTTTTGGGAGATGAAGTCTGTTTAATCCCCTATTTGATAGATCACTCTCATTTCCTTAATGGACTTGCTTAAGGCGGCATCAGTCTCTACAGCTCCCACCAGACGTGAACAGTGAAATGTGTCAGCCTTAGTGTCTCATGGTTTGGGAATCTGTGAACATGTACAAACTCAGCCATGTATTACTTACTGTAGGTCATTTACATATGCAAACCATGGTCTCACTCCATGTATACGTGTACACAGTCTTATAAATAGGACATCATACATATGTAAGCATACATACGCATGGAAACAGGCACGCATGTAGCAACTCCCACATGTATAGACACAGCCAACTATACTGTATGTACACACTATAAGCCAGACAGTTTAGCAAGCCAATGTAGAAAATTGCCTCAAGCCCCTCAGCACGCTTTTGTGCAAATAAAATCCATGGTGCAGTCCAAATTAGGAAAAAAAAAATGTTTGCAGCAATTAAATGTATTTTACATCTACATTAAAATGCACCCTGCTGTAGAGCACTTAGTGTCTTATTCTGTAATCCCCTGGGTTTCTTCTGCCCATATAAACTGTGCATCTGTTTACATATAACACATCCCCTATTTTACAGTATATGTAATTAACATGAACCCTTCCTCCCTTCCTTGTGTTTTCCTCATTTCTGCATTCATCATGGAGATGAAGTTCGTTTTTGCGTCATAAATGTATAGGTGTTTCTGTCTCCATCTGGAGCTGCCATGCATTTTTGTTTGGGCTGTCTTGTAGAACCACAGCGTGATGCGATGTTGATCGCTTACATGTCTTAACACAGTTTTTAAAAACACCATCTGCAGTGCCTGGTTGTCATGGAGTGGTTAAGACTCACATCTCTCCCTCCTGTCCTGGAAAAACCACAAACTTTTCTGACGCATCTCTGCATTGCTTTTCATCTCCATAGAGAGAAAAAAAATACTGAAGGAAAATGAACCATGTCCCCCCTCCTCTTATAATAATTCTCTTCTGTCTGCAGGTGAACAGATCAATACTTGTACCATCATTGTCCAACCAGTCATTGTCATTGCTGAAAGCGATCTCATAAAATAAAAGGGCTGTGGCTGGCTGATGTGTGTGGCTGATTGAGCTGACTGATTGAAGTATCATCATTTGTTGGGAAAAATAATTAATTGCTGGGTCGTGAAGGGAAATAGACCGGTAGTCTATGCACAGAGCCAATATATTGAATCTAATGGTTCACATTTGCTGCTTTTCAGTGACAATCACCTTGTGTCTGTTGAGGCTATTGCTATTTTTTCTTGTGCACAGTGTTAGAGGGGTATCTAGCACTAAACAATGCTCTATGCTTCTATTCCTTTATTGTCTTTAACCTGCAGAAAATCTATTGTCCTATTTTTACTGTATGTGTAACGTTTTTCAAACTTTACAGAGTAAGCTACACAATAGAGTTAATAAAGATATCAAAAACAAATGACCATGATGATGATGATGCATTTCTCCATTACTTTTTTTTTTTTGAGAAAATGAACTGAAGAAAATGAACTGAAGAGCCACTACAATTTTTTCCATGCATTTGTTTGAAATTTATTTCAGTTTATTTCAATTTAGTAAGTGCAGTAATCCAGAAAGCTCTCATGCACTGTTAAAACACAAAATAACCACGGTGATGGCATAAAACCTAATAAAATAAGCCATAAATAAATAAATACATAAAATGGCAACTACAACTGAGTTCAGGCATCCAACTTTTTTCTTTCTTTTTTTTTCCTAAAGAGCAAAAATATGGTCTTAAAATCATAGCAGGCCAGATACATACATAGATAGATAGATAGTGTATATAAAGTGGACACACTCCTGCGGTCCACTCAGAGTCAACCTGTGGTCCTTGTTTGGACCGTGTCCCAGCAGTTGAAAACCACTTTGTTAGGTCATGTATTCGACATACAGAAAGAAAAACAGACAACACTCAACACACAAATGGAGTACACATATTCTTAATAAATATGCCAGCGCTACTACGCAGACACAAAGAACCAGGAGCTGCTAAAAGGTTTATATATTTATGGGCCCTCACACATATGCACACACAGAAACACACTCACATATGCAAACAAACACTCAGAAGTGTCTAGTCACTGTCATCAATATTTCAAAAGAACATCAGTCTCAGCAGGGGAGGAAAAATTAATGAATAATTGATTAGCCATCCTGTGGGATTTAATAAGTGTGTGGTTCTCTGTGTGCACATTGTGCAGGTGTTATGGTGTGATGATTTGTGTTTTTTGCTTACAATTGTGCTCATGTGCAGATTTGAGTGCGGTTTATATATGCATTTATATATACTGGGCTCACCATAATCATCATACATAATCAACGCTATCACATCTGAATTGCCAGTAGAGCCACCGGCACACACGTTGCCTCTGAAAGTCCCTCCACATTAACTACCAACGTGTCTGTGCATCATCAGCAGGATAAAACACATCATCACTCAGAAGCGTCTCAGGTAGCTGAAAGATAATGCAATTAGGCAAAGACTGCAGTGCCTCAGCTGCGAACAGAGGCTTATTGGAGCTGACATGGCTGTCAGATTAAGCTTGGAGGGAGACAGATCAGAGTCCTGAGCTTTAGTGTGTGTGTATGTGTGTGTGAGAGAGAGAGAGAGAGAGAGAAAGAGAGAGGGAGAGAGAGAGTGTGTGAAAAAGAGAGAGGCAGAGTGGGCAGACACGGCAGAGTGGTGGAGCTTACACAACAAAGTGTCAGCTGGGGACAGAGGCCACTCTTGTCTTAGTCCAGTTCCACACACACCTCTCAGGCCCTCTGTCATCTGACCTAGTTTTCCCCGCATGTTCCCCCTCTCTGTGTTTGCCACTGGCAACTCCTATTCTTTGGTTTTATTTTTCCCCTGAGCCGCAGATTTCAAATTCCAAGTCCACTACTTTTTTGTATTTTAATTTGCATGTCTGTATTTTTTTTTTTTTTTAATTGCTCTCAAAATTAATTTACTTGGCTCAGATTTTACAGCAGGCTTGCTTTAAGTTTGAACAGTGGTCTCCGTGGGTGCTCTGAATTTGGGGTACTTTGATTCAGAGCTGTCAAAGTCGCAATATCTGCTACCCTCTAAATTTCTTGGGACAAATGAAACAGTGACTCACAAGATAATATTTGGTTGCTGTGAATAACTTATTAGACATAGGTCATCAAACTGTCAGTTTACTGAGATCATTGCTCCTCTGATGTGAATTTGTTTTTATAAATGGCTTGCAAATGGATTTCTGGTGTTTATTTATTTATTTATTTTAATCTTTGCTTTCTGTTACTACAGTAAAAGTGACAAGATCAAATTTATGCTAATTGAAGCCTAGGTGTGAGTGTTTGCCATGCCCTGTTTATTTGAAGGCTCTGAAAATAGCACAGATAGACACAGAAACATCATATTATTTTTGCCATTGTGTTATTGTACCCAACAGCTCTGAGGCGACCAAATAGACTCTTTTAAATGAAAGTTTAAAATGTTGATTGGATGTGTACTGTTGGCTTGAGCTGGAAAATATACAGAGGTGAGAGAGAAAATCATAATGGAAGGATTTGAGCAGCACTTGTAAAATGTAGAATAACACACTTTATTGTTTAAACCAACGCATTTCAAAAGATAGGCTTCTTCAGGGGAAAAAAGGCCATCTGCTGAAACACATTGGTTTTAACAATAACATATGTTATTCGCAGTTTTGCCGTGTTGCTGGAATCCTTTTGTTCCTGCTTGCTCTACTGGCCCATGCACCATCCAACGTGAAGTTGCGGTGAGGTAAAGTTGTGCTACCGCTACAGAAAATGATAATCAAAGCAATTCATTATTCAGATCAGCTATGGAAACAGCTAGCTGCTTCTAGCTGTGTTTCCTGAAAATTTAAACAATGCCCTCTGTTTTCTGACGTGCTCATCTTGAAAAACAGCGGTTGCTACTTTAAAATTCCATCAGCAGCTGAAAGTTGGCGAGTTTGCACTGGCAAAAACGCTACTGATGGCTGCACTGGCAAAAAGCTGTTGATTATCTGCTTTAACTTTCCACTGCTAACACTTTAATAAGATGCATACTACCAACAAAACATTTCCTGGGCAGTAGGGAAACCTTATTTCCCCCGTCTGGCTGCATTTTACTTGATATGAACAGCTGAAACAATGAAATATGTATACTTGACCTTGATGTTGCTTTAGAATCAACAACTGTGCCTCTGTTTCATTACATTTTACACATGGCTCTGTGATGTTCGCAGCACAGTCGTTGCCATTGGCTAAAAGCCTCCAGATAAACCCCCTTTTGCACAGTCCATATGAACTGCCCCCAGTCCAGCTGTTCGCTTTGACTGTAAACATTTGTGTATCCCCAGTTTGCAACTCGTCCTCCCAGTTTCACAAGGCCAGATGTCCACTTTGGCTCCATGAGCAGTATGTCTTCACTCCTCTCACACACGGTTTCACCAGTCCTTTGCTTCATTACCTGTGAGTCAGAGTAAATAATGCGATGAATGAGGGTGCCAGGGCGCTGAAGTGTGCCACTGAGCAAAATGCGGCAGCTACTGCCAAAGCTTTCAGTGCAGAGCAAAGGCTTGACAGATGCTAATTTATCTGCTGAGGGCTGAATTATTGAGACAAACACTCATAGGTCCGGAGAGAGAAAAAGGGAGAGACTATTAGATAAGATTTAAGGGGAAGAGAGTGTGCGATGCCAGGGAGGGAACACACTGAGAGGTTGGGATTAGGAGAAAAAATATGTGAGGACAAGAGAGGGAGAGAGAAAGAGTTTGAAAAAGGAACAGCGAGATTATTCAGAGGTCAAGGAAGAGACTTATTTGAGGCGAGAGAGAAACTGCGCTGAATGGCCAGATAGGAGTTTGAGTATCTTTTCTCTAGTGCACAAAGAGGTAATGAGGGAAAATACAGAAAGTGTTCTGAAAGAGTTGAGGGAGAGGCATAGAGTGATAAGAGGATCCTTTTTTGTTCCACGACGCCTGTAATCGCCGTCAAAGCTGCCCTTTAGCCTATTATTATGGCTTTTATGCAGTCGCTGGCATGTAACTGTCCAAAAAGTTTTCTCCAAAGTGATATCCATGTGGCAGAGTATCAAATTGAGAACAATCACTGTCTCCTTGGTCACTACCAGTTGGCAGCTGAAATACCTGCTGTATAAAGCTCAACACTGTAGGAGCAGGCACAAACAGAAACATATGCATGCTGTGTGGTCCCTCAATACATTCTGCAAAAGCAAGAGAAGAGAAAAAAGGAAAAACAGACACCATGTAATTAAATTCACACTTCTGTCTCTTTCTGTCTTAAGTTCTCATACCTTTTACTGTATACCGACAATACAGCTGTTGTCGTCATTTCACTTTTTTGGCTGTGCTGAAAACACATCCGGTTTTATGGATCTTGTAAGCCAAGTAATATAATGTGAAGTTACATATGATGTGATTATTCTATAATCACATCATATTTAGAGTATTAGTGATGCTATAAAAAATAATTTTGATAAAATATTGTGCGTCTCTTGCATCATTGAGCTATAAAAACACACTTTTTGTTAAGGCAGCGTTACGCTTGGAAAGACGTTAAGAAGAAGGGACGAATGAAGCACCAGTGATCATGTCAGAAAACACAGTTTTTGCAGTATAGTCAGTAATAACTCTGTGTCTTTTGAGGCAGAGAGAGAGGGAAGCACATTTGGTTTTGGGTAGTGGAACAGACAGGCTGAGGGGGAGACCGAGGCTCAGGAGGGAGAGCGGCTGTCTGGTAATCGGTTTCGATCCCTGGTTCCTCCAGAGAGCGTGTCGAAGTGTCCTTGAGCAAGACACTGCACCCCCTGACTGCTCCTGATGGGCAGCTTGGCACCTTGCATGGCAGCCTCTGTCATCAGCGTGTGAATGAGTGTGTGAATGGGTGAATGTGAGACAGACCTTGTAAAGCACTTTGAGCGGTCGATTGACTTTTTCCCTGCAGATTCAATGAAATGATTCTCAAAAACATGGGTTCCTGTATGAGTTTGATGTGGTTTTACAATGACTGTACAATCCCATGGAGTACTTTACAGGGCAGTTGATGAAACTAACTATTAAATTATTTAATACCTGTGTTCTGGCCTGGTACAATGTATATAAATAAAACTCCTCTCAAGGAAATCCAGCAGAAATTCAAAGGACTACAAAAGACATGACCCAAGGTTTGGCCAAGGTTCTTGCACAGAGAACATCAAAAGAACTCAAATGAACACTTTTCATGATGTCACGGTGCCTTGCAAGATGTCCTTTAGTCCCAGAAGTTCAACTTCATAACAAATACACCCTGATCATCTTTGGAAAAATAAATGATATCAAACGTCTGCAGTATTTCAGCATATTGAAAAATCAGTTATCAAGGTTAGTAGGTTTGTGAATGAGCCTGTGGTGGTGTTTTTTTTTTTTTTTTTACACAGCTTCAAAACTGATAAAATCTCAGTTAATGAAGATATGAATAAGAAAGCAAATGTCAAAAGTGACAAGATTTAAAGGCAAATATTTTAGACCCCATTCATTTTTATATTGCATTGGGGAGGGGTGGATCTGAAATCTTTTATCTGGGCATAAAATTCATATCACACTTTACGGGTCTTTAAATATGGCCCTTTGTATTGTCCCCTGTCACATATCTTGTTATTTTAGTGAAACACATGGATTACCATTGCAATATGAAACTTTTCTGTCTTATGCGCTTTACCTTCCCCGCCCAGAACTCAACTCTGTTTCACTGCAGCAATCACGTATTTGGTTCCACATAAAAATAACAATAATGGACCAGTATTTCCAAGGATAATGGGATGCTGCTTTTGTCTAAATAAATACATTGGTCTGAATGTGAGCCACTTCCTTTGACTCACAGCCAAATAAAAAAGTAGTCTAGCTGGCCTAATGGTATTTTCATTGAAGGCTGAAGTAGTCGAAATTGGGACCGGTCACTTCTCATATATTGTCTGATGTAACATGCGCTCTGCCGTTTTGGAAGGCCTCAGTTTGCTACAGTGGCAGTAAAGTTGCTGTTTGCATTACTAAATGTACAACGTGGCTGTCTCTACCATCTCCTCAATCAACATGGTTACTTCATGTGCTGGTTTTCAATGGGAAGTGATCATTTACCACTGATATATCTGATTTGTTTAGTGGTTAGATAATGTCAGCTTGTTAGGTAACTAATCATATTATCTGGTCAGCTAATCGTCACTGTCTTGTTGCAGTTCTCTGAAGCATTAACTTGAGAGAGTACCCTTTAGGGAATACTGAGTGATTTAAATAGGTTACCACCTCCCCAAGGCCTGGGGGCTCCTTCTGTGTGGTGCATGGCTGCATTGTTGGCCCTCTGCTGGAAATCTGCTCAGCCCTAATCTTGGTGTCTGTGTGGATGTTTTCCACACTCTGGTGGCGTACTTGCTTCTGGAGGTGGGCTGAGGGTGAATACACGCCTTCTTTCCATTTTTAGCGCATGATATTTTTCAATGACCCTCTCTAGTGAATTGTGTTTGTTGCTTTATTGTCATGTTTATCCATGAAATTAACTTATTAAAGAGGACATTAGGTTACTGTCTTAACACTGGTTTTCCGAGTTTAGGGATCTAGGACTATAAATGTTCATTGTGAAGGATCATAGCACTGTCCTACATGGCCTACAGGGCATGAGTGGGGAACAGCCATAAGGCCACAGGGGCCAGAGACTGAAAGAGTAAAGAAAAGAAAAAAGAAAACATACATATAAAAACAAACACTGACCTTCATTTCTTTTAACCTAGCCTGCAGTGCACTGTATGTACAATTTTATTTGCTGGACCACAGTATTTAAACAATACCAAATGTATCCAAATGTATGAATCATTATTTTCAATTCTGCTACAAATATAATTTAATAGAAATACATTTCTTTCTGTTTGCTGGGAAACCGCAGAGAGCTTTTATAAGTCAATAAATCTAAAGGGCCTCACAGGGCCTCTTAGGGCCTAGGTCACATCAGTGTCTGTCAAAGCCAGACTTGGAGGAATCGGATGCGTGTGTGGAGGTCATGACTGGATGTCTTTCCCTGTGGCTGGATATTGAACAAGAGATGATGAAAGAGAAAACATCTGATTTGTACACAGGAGTCGAGGGTTAGTGAGTAACATTGGCTGCTTTGCTAAAATAGTTTGCAGGGTACTTAGAAAGCTAGCAGACTGATTGATTGATTGTTTAGGTTAACAGGGCTGTTACAGTAAGACACATTTGGAAATAAATCTATCGTGTGAAACTATTTACTTCTACTTAAAATATCCCTGCATGGATCTGCTCCCACAATACAAGTATCTTCTTCAGACGTGTCTGTTTTCCTAGCCTGGTTTGTAATATATTTAGCCATTATTTGTGCATACCCAATTCTCTAATGGACCTCCATGATGTTGCAGATGTGGTTGCTAGGAGCGTTGTGATGCAACTGCAAGGCTTCTGTGCCGTAGTTGTTTCTGCACAAACAGAGAGGATTGTGAGGTTTAAAAAAGCCCCAAAGCTGAGGATTCATTGTTAAAGGCAAATTTTTAAAATGATACAGCCCCTGCACTCTTACTTATTTTGTAGTGCGGAAAAAAAAAAAAAAAAAAAAAACAGACCTGATTTGCAGAAAATGATATTCTCAGGTGTTGTAAGATGTCATGTCTCGTCGCTGACTGACAGAGCTGAATTTGACTCTTACAGCTCTTTGAGGAGAGGGGAGTTTATTTCAGATTTTTCTCCTCTTTTCTCTCTGTCTTTCCAGGAAATTTCTCTGTGAAACTGCAGGTCATCTAAGGCCCACACACATACACACATACACACACACACACACACTCACACACACACCTTTAAAACGTACAGCATACAGCTAGGCAAACACACATGCTCACACGCAGAGAACAAAGAAAAAGTCATGTCACACTTACTTCTCATCTAACTCCCCATGGTAAACCCCCTCCGCCACACACACAAGCACGCGCACGCACACACACACACACACATATACACACACAAACAGACATCAAACTCCACGTCTCCAGCTCTGCCACTCGTGTGTGAGTGTAGCGCAACACTCTGTCACACTAACATAGACTGACATACACTGACATGGTTTGCGGTAAAAGGAGCCCCCGCAGCTGTATGTGTCTCTGCTGTGCAAAGCAGAGCTGTGCTGTGCTACTGAAAGTCAACTAAAACAATGCAGTCTGAGAAACTGCCATCACATCAACCCCGGGAAATGGTGGGCACGGTAATGAAGAGTGTCTCCTTTGGTGCGTGGATGGGGTCTGAGAATGCGAGTCTATTTTCTCGTATTCTGTCTCCGAGTCTGTGTTTCCGCGCACGCTTGTTTTTCAACCAGAAGGGAGGCCATCACAAGTGAATCATTATTCATTCAGTCATTATTCAACTTAATAGATAAACACTGCATTGTTTATATGTAGTTCCAAGAAGAGAAATGCTATCTGATGCATAAATCCACTGTTCTGTATTCCATTTGAAATTGTGGTTGAAACAGCAATCGCTATCGCCCCATTTCATCACCATTTCATCAAGAAACAAACACCCACACACACACACACACACACACACGCAGAGAGAGAGAGAGAGAGAGAGAAGGAAGCACACACAGTTCTTGTCAACACATTAGCCTTTCATGCTGTATATGTGTATGCAATTTGGTTACTATTCAAATATTGTTTTCATCTGCCGGTCTCTCGCTTTAATGGGCCCCAGTGCTTTGTGTGCGTGTGAGAGAGTGTGTGTTTGTGTGTGTGTGTGTGTGGCCGATGATGCCACTTTTTCAGCCTCTGTCATCATCGTAAGATATTCTATGATAAATCAGGGCACAGAGAGAAAGATGGAGAACACAAGACTGATAGACTAATAGACTGATAAGAGTTATAAGAGTTATAGGGAGAAAAATGAAAGGTTAGGGCACCAAAGGGAAGACGAAAGCTGGTGAAGAGGGAGAGAAAAAAGAGAGAGAGAGATAAAAAGAGACAAGAGGATGAGAAAGAAAGGCGAGAGCTGCAGGGAGAGAGAGAGAGAGAGAGAGATCTCATCCGCGCTGAATCTGGCTTCTTTTAAACAAAAAATGAAATCAAAGAGTGGTTTAGAGAGGATGTATGAGTGAACAAAGCGAGGGAACGGAGGGAGGAGAGGAACGGGAAAAGGGTTGAATTAAAGCCCCATTGTGGACACAAAGAGCTAGATTACAGGCACACACCCGTTCTTTCTTCATCCGCTCCTCTGTTTGCCGCTTTGAAACAGACCGACTCAAAGACGAAGTGACAGAAGTTGTCAGCTTTAATAGGTACTGTAGCTGTCTCCCTGTCTTTCTCTCTTTCAACATCCTCTCATCTATCCCATCTCCCCTCGTGAAATCCAATTTTCCTCAACATCAATGGATGAATGGTGAGAAAATGTATAAAACAAATGAACAATAAAAATGTCAAAAGCTGAACCAAAAGGGGGAATTAAGATTTTGTATTTTTTTCCTCATTGCCAGCAGTTCATATGATATATGCCTATTGGTTTTATTATATTCCACTCTGTTCTGGGTACAAAATAGCTTATTGATCATCCATCATATCTGGTCCTCTATCAGTTCAATCGTCGATGAGATCATTGGTATTTATTATGTTTACATTATCACCAGCACAATATCTCATTTTCTGCACGGTTCATTTGCTGCATTTTCATTTGTTCAAGCCCTACTCCCACTGACAACTTCCATTCCCCCGTGCAGCTAAATTAAAAAAAAAAGCCATCCTACACTTTATGTCTGCACTCAGTCTTGCCTTTCCTTAGCTAATGAACAGTAGAGCTCCTGCGCCGTAATAATTAAACTGTATGTAATTTGTAGTAATTGAATGTGGGTGTGGAGATGAGGAAAGGAGACGTACTGAAGATTGGAGCGGTAGTGAGGCATTAAAGCCGGTATGTCTGTCTGTCTGTCTATCTGTCTGTCTGTCTGCCTGCCTGTCCTCCTGCTGAGGGAGGAGAGAGGAGTTTCACTGGTGATTGTGTTGCATGCTTTACCGCAGAGAGAGAGAGGTGATGGAGAATGAGGGGGGTGGAGAGGGAAAGCAGAGGGGGATGAGAGAGGAGGAGGAGGAAGAGGAGAATGGTGGGGGGTGGGGGTGTTATTGTCATTCCAAGTATAGACAGGCAAGCATGCAAACACACACACACACCATATGCATACATGTGCATGTGTGTCTCACATGGAGGCTGTACAGTCCATCTTTTATTATCCCTGCAATATGAAAGTCTGAGATAAACATATTGCAAAGGACTGCAATAAGCTGTTCACTCTTGAACATGCAAACCTGGCCAGTCACATGACGCTTAACAACCAGGACTCCATGTGATTGGTCTAGGGACAAGGGGAATATCTATCTATCTATCTATCTGTCTGTCTATCTGTCTGTCTGTCTGTCTGTCTGTCTGTCTGTCTCTCTGTCTGTCTAGAGCACAGCCGCTGCTCCAGCACAGTGAAAGGAGCCAGCTGTGGTGGTTGGGGCATCTAGTTAGAATGTCTCCTGGGCGCCTCCCTGTGGAAGTGTTGTGGGCACGACCGACTGTGTGGAGAGCCCGGAGCACACCCACAACACGGTGGGGGGGTGGGGGGTATCCCGGTTAGCCTGGGAATGCCTTGGGATCCCCCAGGAGGAGCTGGTGAATGTGGCCAGGGACAGAACCATCTGGGCTGTCCTGCTCATCCTGTTTCCACCGCATCCTGGTCCAGGATAAGTCTATATATCTATCTATCTAGAGAGAGATAGATATATAGACAGATAGATAGAGTGATAGAACAATTTTCCTGTCTCAGCTGGACAATAAACTTTATTCTATTCTATTCTACTCTATTCTGTGTCATGCAGCATCCTGCTATCACCACGTCTTGGTCCAGGATAAATGGCAGAAAATGGATTCTATATATTTATCCATTAAGATATAACAATAGATAGATAAAACTATTTTCCTGCCTCAGCTAGACAGTAAAGGTTATTCTGTTCTATTCTACACTGTTTTATGTCTTGCAGCCCTACTGTGGACATTCCTGTGGGTGGGTGTGTGTGTGTGTTAACAAGCTTTCTATTCTAGGTGCTATTGTGTGTGTTTGTGTTCCTGTGACAAAACGACACGAGTCTCAAGTTCATTTAGCTGTGTCAACTCCTATCCAGCAGGCCTTTCTGTCAGCATCCATCAGGCTCCAAATGGTTTTCTCCTTATGAATATGCAAACACCCCCTAGCCAATCAAAACACTGTCCCTTTTCTGACACACGTATACTTCACACACGCGTCTGTTTGTGTGTGTGTGCGTGTGTGTTTGTGTGTGTGTATCTGTGTGTACATGAGGACAGTCACTCATGAACGTGCATGAGCACAAAAGCAAGCATGCACACATTCACTCTCTCTCTCTCTCTCTCTCCCTCTCTCTCTCTCCCTCACACACACACACACACACACACACACACACACACACACACGCCATATACTGACATCATTAGATTACTCTCTGTAAGAAGGATTATAGTTCAGAGCTGTCTTGCGAGCCCACCACATATCAGACAGTAGAGGCTCTGCTTCAAGACAGTTTCATTTTCAGAGAAAGAGCTCATTCTTGAGATGTGGAGACAGGGAAACCTTTTCAACTCCTGTGCAGGTGAATGCTTATTCCTCGTGCTTTGCTCACTCTTCTTTTAACAGAGATTTCTCCACACTGGACTTCATTGTCTGCAAAATGCTATTTTCACTCAATCACACCTCATTTGATTAGTACTGCTACATTTTTAGTATTGATTTTAAAAATACATTTGTGCTCTTCCAATCCATATCCAAATCCCTCTGGAATACATACTGCAAGGAATAATATACAGGCAGGTGGTCATTATTGGGGAAAAAAACAAACAAAAAAACAAACAACAACATGGTGATCAGGACCTTGATGTGAAGCAGATGGTAGTGACTGGCTGGCTGTACATTATCCCATTTATTACTTGGCTACTTATGAAAGAAAGCAAGTATTTAATAGGCTTATTACTTAAGAAATTATTTTATTAACCTTCAAGACTCTGCTAAATCAAATAGACCTCAGATTTTATCTGCATCCATAACAACTACACCTGGATGACTAGGTGCATTAGCAGCATTATAGCTATCCTTCTAGATCAGGGGTGTCAAACTCGTGCCATGGAGGGCCAAGAGGCTGCAGGTTTTCATTCCAACCAACAACTCCACCAGGTGATTTCACTGATTAGTCCCGCCTCTCTGTTTCAAGGTAGGGTGATCAGTGAAATCACCTGGTGGAGTTGTTGGTTGGAATGAAAACCTGCAGCCTCTTAATATATCACATATCACAGAATAGCCTGTTTTGGGATACCATCATTATCATGGGTAAAATATCATAATACTATTGTCTTGCCAGTTACCCAGTGATTCCTAACCCTTATTGTAAATCAAACCCAGCTGAAGTGACCAACCATAACAATTATTTATAACAACAGTAATTATTTAGAAAAACTGGCCTGCAGGAGACTGTGACTGACCAATCAGAATTGAGAGAGAGCTATGCAATACATTGAAGTACGGCACACCACTTCTGCCATGTTACGATGGACATTTTTCCTTCATAATTCATGCGTTAAACATTCGTTTAATTCAATTAGGTTTTCAAAACAGCAGAACGGAAAACCACCCATATGTTTCATCTGGCTGCAGACTACCCTCTGTGTTACCCCTGTCCTTTTCACCTCTACACACACTCACACTCCCCCACACAAATGCACACCCACAAGTTGGCAGACCACCGCAGGCACAATTGCACACGTTTAATAGAGGAGTTACCCCACTGTGTTAAAACCTTTTCTCAGCTCAGCGTTTACCTTTAATGGAGAAGCCCATTGTATTCAACTTCATACATACCCCCCTCTCTTCTTTCCTTGCCTTTCCTGTCCTCTCCGTTAAAGCAGGACTTTTTTTTTTTTTTTTAGTGTTAATATAATCAGCTGCTATGCCTCTAAAGAGCCCTTCAATAGACTGTGTGGCACCCCATTGTGCTAAGATATGAAAATCCATTCTTTGATGGTGCAACTGACGCAGACCTATACTGTAGCCAGTCTGGGTGAGGCATGAGTTTTTGATGTTAGTGACATAAAAGGCTTTGATAGAGGAAAGGCATGGCTTTTTTTTGTATGGTGCAATACTTTCTGCCCTTGCTATTACCATACAGTTAAGCAGACAGACATGCTGTGGTTATTTCATGAACTAATTTTACATGAGTGTGTAAGTTGGAATACACACAGGCACGCACACACACCCAAATACACACACGCTGTCATATTATTTTTGCTATTCTTAGTGAAGCTGTATCTGGCTGCAGACACATTTCGTTTCCAATCACTAATGCTAATTGTTCCTACTGTCAAGATTTTGCTGCTCAGAAACTGGAAATGGATAGGGGAGAACAGCTCCAACTAGCCACAACTTTCTTTGTAGGCTACAGCACACGCACACGCACGCACGCACACACACACACACACACACACACACACACACACACACACACAAACACACACATCTCTTTTTCAGGTTTCAGTAGTCCGTTTAGAGACACTAACAAGGATTCTGTTCACGCTTCACGCGTTTCAGTCCTCAGGAGAAATATGATGTGGCGTGACACTAAATATTCAGTCCAATATGGTGGCTAGAGCAAGGCAGGCTTGTGTTGTGTGTGTGTGTGTGTGTGTGTGTGTGTGTGTGTGTGCGTCTGGCTGATGTGCGTTTGTGTGCGTGCATGCTGATTTATTCCACCCCATGCCAGCGGGAGAAGCCAAACACGGCATGAAATAGTATGCCAGCAGCTTGGTCCTGTTAGCGCACTGCTTTTACCCTCATTGAATCTTAAGGCTGGATTTATCTTTCACAAACACACCACAAACAGGTAGTGTTTCACTCGAATAGCACAACAACTCCATGCTAGATTCGTGACTGAAGGCCCTAGACTTTTGTTTGAAGTTATGAGATAAGTTATTTGCCGTGATGCATGGTAAATAACTTGCGGCACATTTTAAAGTCAAAGGTAAATATTGGTTATTTTGGATCTTTTTTTAGTTGTCTACAGGCCCCTAGTTTTCCATATCCTCTAATTTATCTTTACTTGAGATCAAAGATGTAATTACAGCATAATTAGCACTGCAGGGCACTGTCACATCAATTGGATCTTGCCAAATGAATGCATGGAGACAGCAGAGCAAGTTGAGAGGATGTACAGATGAAAGGTGGAGGTTTGGCCCTTTGGTGACCAAAGTTCATGTAAGTACCTGTAGTTTTGGCTAAATCTCATAACATGCAGTTGATCATGTGACCTGATCAAACACATCAGAGTAGTATTAGAGCAATACTTCTACTCTCATTGTCTCTCAACACAGATGACCCACCTAAAACGAAGTCAGGACAAAACATGAATAAACAGAATCAATATAAACTGATGCTCTTCTATCAGCATTTAGCATCAATTTTGTTCTGGTTTTCACTCGTCAAATACTCATGGCCAAAGTGTTATTTTGCTGTACTTTACTGTACTTGCTATAGTAGTTTTTGTACTAAATTTTCCTTTTAAAGCAACCATTGCTGTTCCCACTTTAGATTTTCCTTCAGCAAGAAATTTAACTTACCCTTAGTGTTTTACAGTGCAAGTTAAATAACCACCTTGCACACAAGTAATGAAATATTTATGTCAGGCATAATGGTCAGGATGGCATTTGCAATGGTAATTTTCCAACTTTACTTAAAAAAGTATATTAATTGGGTCGGTATGGGATTTCTCCTAAGTTGAAAGGAAGGCAAGAGTTTGACTAACTCCACCTCTATACCAAATTGTCATCTGCAAGGAATCTGCAGTATAAAGAGGGAAAATCGCATGTGTGACCCATGCACATGAGTGTTTACTGGAAATAAGCTTTTAGCCTGGAGCACAATTTCTATTATAGTAGATGGGAAACATTAATATTGTTGTTGTTGTTATTTTAAAGAAAATTGAATCACATAGTTAGCTGTGTTTGCTAGTTTGTTTAATGCAGGATAAACATCTAGGTAAATGACCATTTTAAAAAGCATTATAACTTTCAGGATTTTCTTTGTGCAAATATGGTTTTAAAGAGTTTATGCATGCTGTATGGGGCCTAAATCCATTCAGAAGCTATTGTGTAACATGAGAAATGCATACCAATCAGCAAGAAAATGAAGCTGCTTTTTTTTTTTCTCTCGTTTCCTCAGAGCGGACTCTTTGGACATGCAAGGTTTTCTTCTGACAGCAGAGCTATTATTGTATTGAGCAGTCAGACCTTGTCAATACCACAGCAAACAATGGACTAGCTCCTGCGACAGCATGAGGCCTGTGGGAGTTCTGATGTTAATTCCCATGTAATCTGTGATCAGTGATGGTCTGATTAGAATGAGCACAAAGACATTGGCCGGAGGCTCAGAGCATACAGTCACTGTGGTGAGGAGAGATCGGCCGCTACTTGGCTTTTCCTCCTTACTCTCGTTCATGTTCTTTTCCTCACCTTTCTCTGTTTTTTCGTGCCTTTTCCTTTTCTTTGTTCTCCCTGTTTTTCTCTGCAGCTTCCTGTGATCATCTTCAGTCTTTCCATGCACAGTTGTCTCCGTAACTTGCTGTTTTGTCTTTACTGGCCTCTAGCCTGCCACCCCTCTTCTTATGGTCCCTGGTGGCTTTTTAGCTTTAGGAACACAACCCATCTCCATCTGGCAGACACATACTGCAGAGTAATGTTACTGCTGTCAATTATCTGGCCTGTCTTCTCTTCTCCTGTCCCTTTTAGATTTGTGTGGTCACAGTGCCCTTCACATATATAATTCCAATGAGATCTGAATGAGGTTTCATCAGACGAGGACAGATAAGGGCAGTAATCTTCCATAAAATTTCATTTGAGCGAGCTACTGGAATATTGACACTTGTCCTTTATAATTGGTATTGCGAATAAAATCATATTTGACTACCTCAAGCAAAGACATTTAAAATTTTGATCTGGTTTTCACCAATGAACCCAATAAGACCCCGGCTTACTGTAGATCATTTTTTTTAAAAGCATATCTCATTCATGAGAACTGATGATTTTCTTTCCAAGGGAGTGCAGTCTCTGCGACCAAATTTTGACACAGAGATTCATCATGTTACAAAGACCCACAGAGAGTAATTAGCCCCCTGACTAGACCATGGGAACATAAAAAGGACCCATTAATTAACTTTTTAGAGCCCTTATACCCTGAGGCTCTGTTGAATCATTCCTATTTGCTCGACCCTCTGTGCTGTAGAGCAGTGCTGCAGCAGTGTAGTTACACATCAGCCAATATTGCTTCATTAAAGGACCATACCAGTGATTCTGCATGTTTAGTGTAATATCTACAAAATGTATATACTTATCCACTTATCCAGCCATTGAATTCCATTCATTCCACTACAATATGAAAATGAACTTTCTTAGAGTTCAGACTTTCTTCATCACCAAATTAAAGTCAAGCACATTGGTTTTCCTAAAAGCAGCAGCACTGTTGTGTTGTTGAAGAGTTTGGCACAGATAAAGTGGGTGTTTCAACCAAGAAAAAAAAAAAAAAAAAACTAAGGAATTTGATTGCATGTAACATCTTTAATATGCCTGTATGAATTGTAAAATGGTTTGCTGCAATGTAAAATGGGGGTAAACTGCAGTAAACAGGCCAAGCATTCAAAAATCACTCATATTACTTGTCCTTTAACTTAGTTTTTCTGTCCAAGTATAGGCCCCAAGTATAGAGAAAATCACCGTTAATCCTCAGTCTTTACCATCCACCCACACCTTTTATTCACCAAATTCAGTGGTGTCAGCTAGTAAACCCTGCAGAGAAGCCTGCCTCAGCCCGTCTAAAAGAACTTCTAACCCATCTTTAAGGATTTCATTAAAATGGGTTTCAGAGAGTTTAAGTGTCTCATGATGGTCTAAATGCTGTTTGAAAATCCTGAGGGAAGGTATGAAGTCTTGTTGTTTAAACTTTTTGGATCATGAAAATGGTCAGATTTAAAGATATTAATTAATGGGAGATTAATTATTGGGAAGTTCCCTTCATTTAGTAAAGGGTGCTCCTCAGGACAACAAACTGAGGGGGAAAAAAAATGGAGCTAATTCTGTACTTATCAGAGAGTATACCTGCTATCAGCAGCTTCAATTTGAAAATAGTTTGACACTGACCTTCAGAAAAATCCATATTTGATAGTATTTAATGATAAATTACCATCAGTCCATCATGAGTGTTCTCCCCATTTGCTTGACTCTCAACAGGGAGGTCATTATCAGCCAATCACAAAGATGCAGGGAGAGCAACCCCACCGTCACAATCTGACATGGCGATCCATTATAAGCAAAGGACACGACACTGTCAATCACAGCCGAGTGCATCTGTCGCTTAGGAGATAACTCTCTGAACTTACCGTTCCTTTGGTGCTGGAGGGTGTGGACAGAGACAGTGACCTTGCACCAGCTCTGTTAGGCACTGGAGCCCATTGACTGTAATTGCCTGTCAAGCCAGCAGACATGAGGTTTGACAGACTGAGCGGACATCACAATCCAGGTGATTACGATGTCAATATGTTTATGTCGAGTGGTCTGAGGGGAGACTGGAAGAATACACTTTGACCATTTGTGTCTCGCACTTTATTTTATTCGGCAGTTTACTGCAACAGTTGTGCTCATGTAAGATTTAATGACGCCATCAGTTTGAAATGGGCACATATTCTTACTCCGCCTTAACATACATCTCGTATCCAGACTGTGTCTCAATAGAATTTAGTTAATCACAGCTGAAATCAAAATGCATCTACAACATACACATTGAATTCACTTCTCTGAGAAAATTTACAGCCTCTCGTCAGTAAACTAGCATACTCACAGTCCATTTCAGACAACTCTGCAACTATCTGTGCTGCCTGACACCTGTTTGATTTGCATGCACCTCTGCAAACTAAAGCTTACATCTGTTAACATGGCTGTAATATTTAAGTCAGTAAAGCTTTATTTATATATATATATTGCCTTTCTAAAAACATGTTTACAAAGTGATTTGTAGTTAAAAAGAAAATTAAAAATGAGAAAAGAGGAAGAAAAGTCTGATAGCACGGCCATACAAAATAGTATACATGTACATACTTGGGTCTGTTGCTAAATTAAAAGCAAGGCAGTGCACCAGCTCTACAAACCTTAAAAAATCAGATAATCTAATTTAAAGGGGAAGACCATGGCCCTTTTGAAAGTGTAGTTCAAGGCACAGCTTGTGACCCCTGATATTAGGACCTGAGAGACTGGCTGTGGTAAGGAGACAGAAGGTCAAATACAGTGTGTATTCAGGGCTGCCTGGTTATCACAACGATTTTAAAATTAATTCTGAACCCCGCTGGTAACCAATGAAGAGAGGCCAGCACTAGAGAAATGTGCTCAATGTGTCTGGCTTTTGTCACAGATGAGCTGCTGTATTTTGGGTGAGACTGAGGCTGGTAATAGCTCCTTGAAGAGCTAGTGGAAACGTAATAAAGCAAAAGCATGGATGTTTTTTTTTTGTTTGTTTGTTTTGTTTTGTTTTGTTTTAGTATTTTCAAAAACAGAAGAAATGTCTGATCTTGGCAGTGTTTCACAACTGAAAAAATCTGATTGGAGAAGATTACATGTAAGGCAACACTGAAAAAAATTTGGATTGGAGACACATTGCCTTTACACTTCACTGTTAATGCCATTGGTTTGAGTGTTCAGATCTATCATTGATGATCTATCATGATGATCTCATGTTAAAGGGAGTCTAGGTGGAAAAAGGAGGTGAGAAAACAGACAATTACATTAGCGATGATGTTTTTCCACTTTTTCACATTCCCCACATTTCACTTACAGATAACCAAGTGCATTGGCCCCATGACTGTACAGTGCAGAGAAAGATGTACTGTATTTATTTGAATAGAAATGTTGTGGAAGAAACACAATGAAAATATTTCTTCCAGGAATGAAAATCTGTGGCTCTGGTGCTTTAGAGGATAAGCACCCCACTTTCCATCCACTTTTAGACCGTGGATGTGCTTTGCTGTTGCAGCATTCCCCCATTTCAAGACTTACTCTTTACAATCCACTGGAGGTGGAAATGCTTAAGGAGGATAAACTGCACACTTCTCGTCTTAAAAAAAAAAAGGAGTCTTGCACAAAGGAGCAAGCAATTTGCCATCACTTTAGCCACAAATTTCTCCCCTAACTCTGCTCTTAGGTTGTCATATGACATATGTATACTCTGGAGTGCCACTTTCCTTCTCTGTGAGCAGTTAAAAGGATGAAATAGAAGGATATCCAAGATATTACTCCTGCAAAGGTATTAAATAAGAAAACTGTCCACCTATGTCTCCACCTTTCATTGACTGTCTTCGTTGTGGACCATTATAATGTCTGTATTGAGACTGAATTCATATACAGCACCCTGACCTCAGCCACATCGGTGTAATTCTCTTAATGAGGTCCAATATGCCTTTTATTCAGTGCTAGTACATTCTGCCTCACTCTTCTGTCGTTGTCTGTGTATCTTGCTCCCCTTGTGTGTGTGTGTGTGTGTGTAAATACTGTGGCTTTTCAATTCTGATGGCCAGTGTATTTATCTATTTCCTACATACACAGCACCTCTACACTGGATACAGAAAGTTGTCTTTGGTATGCTAAGAGAAAGAAAGAAATTGGCTGCCATACAGAGAGAAAGACAGACAGACAAAGAGAGAGACAGAGAGTGAGAGACTCAACATAATTAGTTCCCCTCCTGGCTTTTCATAAATCATAGTCTTTCTCCTCCTTATATCAAAGGGTATCAAAGGATATGAAGCTAAGCCCATACTCAGACATCAGGCACTCAAGTGTCTGGTTGTCTGGCCCATAGAAAAGCCAGTCCACAACAAGGGATCAGGCTACAGCATTGGACCAGGCACACTATTGTAGGCAGCTGAGGAAACGAGGGAGAGCAAGGTTAAGAGATGCATGGCGTGATGCCGTGTCTCGAGGTGTCCACATGAGATGTGCACACTCTTCCTCAACTCCCAAACCAAAGTGAAATACTTTTAAACACAAATGTCACTACAGAAAGGGCATTTATTTACAAGGAGTATATTTACAGTTTAGTTATATATTGCAAGGATTGTTGTATATCAACTGAATGGGCTTCGAGGTGGACCCAGGCCAACACAACAAACAAAAACCCCTTTAACTGAGTTACATGCTACACACGCAACATCACTGACTGGACTCACAGAGCAGTCTGACAGCAGCTAGACGGGGCTTGGAGGAAAGAGAGTGCCGCCTTCTGTAATCCACTGCTGCCTTTTATAGTGGCAGGGCTCGCTGCTGGAGCCAGTGGTGTACATGCACTTCCTGTAATCAGTCAATCATCTTCGCTCCACCAAACGGCACACGTCAAATCATATTAGAATGGCAGAACTTAACGCAGAACTTACAACTGCAGTCATAACAATGGTAAATAATGGCAAAATCATAGAAAATCATAATGTTGTTGCTGTTACAGTTTAGTCAAGTACAGACACAATCAAATTTTAGTATTCTGTATTTTTGAAGTTAAGCTGTATATTTTCTCCACTGCTTCTCTACCATGTTGTCTGTAAGCAAATATGACAATATTACTATTGACGATATGCTACTTTTGAGAAATTTGTCAAAGATATTTCTGGTTGTGTTTTGGTGCTACTTTGCGGATGGCTCAAATGTCCTATATTGTTCAACTGGGGCACAATTTTCTAACACAATCAAGGAAAGTGTTGTAGTCACATATACAGCCTAACTTCGAAAATACTCAATTGTCCTTTAAGAGAGGGCTTTCTCTCACTGAAAATGGCAGTTTTAAAACAACAGTATCTGCTTGTATGCTTCACCATAGTGGCAAAGTGGATGTGCAGTGCATTTTATGTGTTTGATAAAAAAACAACAACAACAACAAAAAACTGACCATTGGCAATATCAGATCAGCTCAAAAGAAGTGTGGAAACAAATCAGAAGCAAAAGCTGGCAAGTCTAAATACAGCCCCCTGAACAACGATTGTCTCGCTCTTAAAAGTGAAAACAACTGGTAAGCAACACAACACAGGGAGAAAATCCTACAAACGCTTCCCCACAGATCCAGAGTTTTGCATTGTTTGACACATAATGGAGGGGGATTTGCATTTGATCTGCATTGCAGTTCAAGTGAATAGATACAGGAGCCCAAACAAACATATAATAATAACTATGCCAGAAGAGCTGTTTTTTTGTGAATAACACAAAGGGTCTGTCGCTAGTTTGTTATCTACTCCTGTGTCTATCTTTCCATTTCTTCACTCCATGTCTTTCCTTGTCTCTTTCTCTGCTCAGTGCTGGGAGGCGTGGAGTCGCGTGGCGTGCTGAGGAAAATCAGTGACATGCTGGAGGTGATTCTGAAGAGGATGGACAGCCTGTCCAAACTTGACAACACCTCCACCACCGACACTCGGCGCCTGGATGAGCTCAGCTCTGCTATCAACAGGTAGGGTCTACCATTTCACTCCTTACAATGTTATTTAAAAATGCTCTGCAGTGGTTCTTGCAACTGAACTTCATCTGTGACACAAATTGTGTAGATATTGTTCGCCAAATTACAAGGATCTAGAGTGATAATATAGTTCTGGGAAAATATTTCATATTAATTTACTTTGGCAATTTTGTCAATGGTTACTTTGCTATGAAATCTGATAACATATCACAATAAACCTATATCCTATATGAGTTATCCACACAGTTAATCTATATGTAATAAGGCATACATAATCCAGCAATAAAGCACTGTGCAAAATCCAGAAATAAAGCAACCATTTAGGCCTTTATCTTCTCCTTCAATTAACACCTTTGCTGTCACATGTTTTCCCCTTGGCTCAAAAAAGATGTTGCAACCTTCTGCTGCATGCTTTATACTTTCTCTTTCTTAAAAATATCAAATAACAGGTATGTGCACTCATTAGAGCACATACCTCGTCCAACACTATGCAAATGTCAATAGAAGCCAGTTGCTTCCGTGCCACATGACCAACCTTTCCACCTAGTTTCGCCCATTGCCATGCCTCACTTTGGCCAATCAGCGCAAAAAATGAATCACTTCTGCATTGTCCATGATCTTGATGATGCGAACAAACAGACGAGTAGGAATGGGGCGAAAACACAACCTACATCCATCTCTGTTGGCCGAGGTAAACATCCTTTACATTTTACATGAACCCAAACATGCCAATACAGGAGCATTACTTCTCACACCGCAACAATAATAGGCCTATTAATTATGATGAAAACAATTTGATAATATTTCTGTAATGTGCTTTTACATTTTATCCTAACGCTATTAGTCTGGGTAGAGTTTGCCAAAAAACACATTAAAACTGTTATTCTTGCCCCCTTGATTTAAAATAGCAATAATAATCTTGATAATGTAGTGTTATGGTAATTATGTGGGTTTCATGTGGGGTCATTAGGTGGGTTTTAATGGCCATCAGCATATTTTGGTAAGGTTTTGTTAACATATACAGTACAGCAGGTTTGGCCATGCTCAGTGGATTGCGTCAGCAGAGTTTTGTTTGTTTTGCTTAAATGTTGTGTTTTTATTTTGATACAGCAGCAAGCTCCAGTATTTGAGACATTTCATATTTTAGACATTTCATATTTTAGACATTTTATCCTTCATCTTCTCTCTATATACAGTATCTCCACTGTATTCTTGACTAGCATATTCCATCCTTTATCATTTGCCTTGTTTTATTTTGCGCTCACCTTCACCCTCATTTTTTTTTTTCCCTCATGCCGTCGCTTGTGGAAATTGCTGCCTATTACCACGGAATCGCTGCTGCAAACAGACAAGTCTTGTATGACCTTGCTGCTACTGCTTTCATCAAACTGATCCTCTCTCTGCCCCCTTAGTACCAAAACACCCAATTTGTCTTCTCTATCTACCGTTCTCTTCATTCCACCTCCTTTCATTTTCAAACAGCCTGACTAAACTCACTACAACTGGAATGATGTGATGCACACTGACAGAAATCCCCTCACTTCCCCGAACCTTGTTAAATGATCCTGGATAAGCGCTCAGGTTCAGGTCTGAGTCGGGGCATGGGAGCAGGAGAATGGTGCGATTAATAGGGTCTGGCATTGGTGTTAACTGCAATCAATGTCTAGTAATGGGCTGTTTAATGTGGAGGAAGGCGTTCTACTACTAGGCCATGAGGTGGGAAAGGTTCCCTGCTAAGGGGGTCCATGTTAAGGCTGCTTATTGTCAGTAAATCTAACTACAATGGTACATGTGTTAACTGAAATCAATGTCCAGCTCTTGTCTTTGTTTAAAGTGGGGGTGGTTTGGGTGCATGAAGGTTTCAGCTTTTGTTATTCTTGAGGACTAATTAAGATAGAAAAATGTGAAAACTGAAATCGATGTTTAGTCGCTGCCCTGTTTTAAAGGGGGCTTAGGAAGAAGAGGATGTGAAGTATGACTTGTTAACTTGGTTTGAATCTTTGCTAAATGGAATCAGAGTTTTGCTGTGAAGTGGCGATTGTTCAGGGAGGGGTGTCATTGTTGAGAGCACCATCAATTCAGCTGGAACTAAATCAGTGTCTATTGATTGTCCTGGTTGATGTTAAGGTATCGTTTTCGCTAAATGTATTGAATCATTGTAATTATGTGAAATGTTTTCAAACAAATTAGAGTGGGCATTGTCGCTATGTCATGTTGCCCACATGATATCTTTTATAATCTCATTATTTTCTGTCTGTGCTGCTTTTGGTGCATGACTCACAAGTTTATAAGAGAGGCACGTACCAGCTAACAGGAATACTCAATTCTGATTGGCCCGTTGCAGCTCTCTGTGGTCTGATATTTCTGAAAAATGACCGTCATTATGAATAACTGATTGTTACTATGGTTAGTCACTTCAAGGTGGTTTGATACATTTGTTCACACACAAAGTCTTGTTCATTTACTACCATTAATCAAACTAACTAACAATGACAATGACAAAAAGTTGTTAGGCCTACATATGGATATGACTTTATTGATAATATGAATTTATTAGTGTACCAAGGAATGCTGGTTCATGGATGGAGGCTGAACCAAGATAAGACCCATGTAGCCATTCAGCTCTTTATCACTATGTCATTGTTGTTGTATTCATTGTTAAGGATGCAAAAAGAAAAAAATCAGGTCAAAGTTTATATTTTATGTCAAGTGATTGCTTTTTTTCATGAATAGACGTGGCATCATGTATAGCCTGTGGGTCACTGGGTCATTATTGCAGAAAAAACCCCAACTCTAAATGGGATGAAAATCAAATGAAACCTGTTATCCATGTAATAAATTATGTTTCCATAAATTACATCATTATATATTGTGATTGCAGGATTATGATTATCAAAAGGTTTCAAAAGGGGTGTAGAATATTTTAAACTGCACTCTTACCTTATACAGTAGGTTAATATTAGCTTTAACATCATGAGCTAAAAATGTTGATAGAGTCATTAGTTGCTGGTTAAGGTAATAATGTGATGTTATGGGGACATAGTATTACATTTCTTAAAAGTTATTACAATATGTAGCAGGTATTATGTCTTGGGATAATCAAGCTCCCAAAACTCCCAAAATTATCAAATGAAAGAACAAAGAAAGTCTTTGCAGCACAGATCAATATTTAGCTTTAAATTTGATCTGTAGCATTAAAATAAAAATGTCTGAGTAACATCAGCACGTTATTCAGAAGTGTAGCACCTTTTTAACGATCCCATCTCTGATTACAATATAGCCCTGCCTTTTGTAACATAATATAGATTCTTTTTTATTTTACCTCACTTCGCCACTTTTCTTTATTTCTTGTATTAGATCTTCTTGAGAAGTGTCTCTCTTTTACAAGCAAGCCCGGTGCACAATGTGAAATCAAAATCAAAGCAAACTGAAGAAAACAAAATCCATTTTGTTTTGTTCTGAGTCCACTGCTGTTTGGTTTAGGCTGAATGGATCCTTGGAGCGAAGCAGCCGTGAGGGTAGAGTGAAAGTCTGGACTTGGGAACAGAAATGAAAAGGATATTGACTAAGTAGATGGGGGTGTGCAGCACAAGCATGCCTCTGCATGCCCGCAAACACACAGAAACACATACACACACACGCACACACGCACACACGCACACACACACACACACACACACACACACACACACACACACACACACACACACACACACACACACACTCACAGATACATACCTGCCAGTCCTCTCCGCCTGGGTGCTTGAATGACTCTCCCCTTAAGAAAAAGAATATTTGTTTTGTGAGCAATTGTGTGTGTGTGTGTGTGTGTGTGTGTATACATGTCTGTGTCTGTTTGCCTGTATATATGTGTGCTCTGCATGTGTGTGTCAATGTGTTAGTTCACTTGAGGTGACTCTTGTTAAAGCCAGTCTGGGCATAAGACCAGGGCACAGACCCCTGACTGAGCACATAGCCTACAGGATTAATGGCCACATACACACACACACACACACACACACACACACGCACACACACACACACAGGCACACACTCCTGTGTGCACTCTGTGACCGTTATGGCAGGGATTGGCCACATCACTCTTCAGTCCAGTGATTTTCATTCCATCACTCATTTTCCTCTCCCTCTCTCTTTCTCACTCCTTATCCTTGCATCTCTTTCTCTCTACCTCTTATCAGTCACAAACATGCGTGCACGCACACACACACACACACACACACACACACACACACACACACACACACATGCACAATTGCACACATACATATGTAGACAATAAAAAGGTGCCAGACAAAGGCAGCTTGGTATGAGTGACATGGCAAAATGCGATTTTTGCCAATGGGGAAGGAGCAAATGGGAGGAGAGGTCTTTCTAAAAACATCCAGAATCCAGGCCAATGAGGCATACACATATACACACACACACATACACACACGCTCAAGCACACACTGTGCGGGAGGCTCATCTCGGTGTGAGCTTCATTGGTGCTGACACACTCCCGTGTTGCGGCGAATGGGACTTGATGTCTGAGGCCACAGCCTGCAATTCGCCCACAGGGCAGCCACTCGTTAGAGCAGAAAACTGAGAGAAAATAAGAAGAGATTGAGGGAGAGGGAAAGAAAGAGAGAGCGGGAGGAAGATAGCAAGAGTGAAAGAGAGAGAGAGAGAGGGAGAGAGAAAGGGATGTGGTGTTGATTAACTCTGTTTTACTGTGCAGTGGATGAGGAGGGAGATTGGTATAAGCCTCAGCCTCCCCTTAGGCACACTCTCTTCCAAGATCACTGCTCTGGCTCAGCTTTACCTATTTCTCTCCCCTTAAGCACCCATCCAAAGTCACTCAGTAACAACTTTCATCCTGGGGGGGCTTTTCTTTCCCCCTCAGCACCCACAAAGTCAACGCAGTAGCTTTACTACAAGGGAACAGTTCATTCAAAAGAAACAATTAAACTCCAGTGACTAAAACTGACATGTTTTGGCAGCAGTGACTGTCAGAAGGCTTCGGCTTTATGGCTGGTTCACTACATGTGGGGGATTTTTTCTAATTATTCAGCTGACTGCATGATTAATACACTTCTGTAGAATTGCACTGTTGTGATGAATTTTTTTCTTTTTCTTTTTTTTTCTGTTTCATACATTGGCTCTATCTACACTGCAGGTGAACAATTAAAAGATAATGTCTGCCTAAAACATATTAACTCTATTTAACACCTTGGCTTGGGAATATGCCTTGCATTTCTTGTGCTGTTTGTTGTTTGTATTATTTATTTATTTACTTATTTATTTGTGTATTTATGTATTTATGTATTTATTCATTCATACATTTTGCCTAAAAGTTAATCCGTTGACATCACTAGGAAATATTCTCAGCACAGCTACTATGGCATATAAACTGTGAGGTTTTAGCGTCAACCCCCAAAGGCCTGTCACTGATTTGCAATAATTTTAAAGGACCATACCGGTGGCTTTGCGTATTTAGGCTAATATCTATAAAATATATGCACTTCACATTTCTGCTAATCTTCTCCTGAAGCAAGTAGTCATATTTAAGAACAGTGATTTTTCCTACTGTTTATCCAGCCATTAGTGTTCATTCATTCCACTATGATATGGAAATGAACTTTCAGAGACTTTCAAACTTTCTTCACACCAATATTCCATCACCATAATAAAGTCGTCCACATTGGTTTTCCTAAAAGCAGCAGCACTGCAAATTATCAACCTAAAATTCAATTTTGAAAATCATTTAGATGTTGTGAAATCTTCAGTGCACCTATATGATTTGCAAAGTGGTTTGTCAAAATTGTAACACGTGGGTAAATTGTAGTAAGTGGGCCAAATATTCAAAAGCACTGGTATGGTCCTTTAAACGCGCAGGGAGTAATCCAGCAAAGAAGAGAGAGAGAACATCTGTATTTCCCATCAAAGAAATATAAAAAAAAAAACCTGGCCAGTTACTTTCCATGATAAAAAGCCACAGAAAGTCACCCACCCACATCAGTTGAATTTTTAATGTTTACATTTTCAGTTTCATTCATCTCTCTGTTCACTCCAAACTGAGGCTCAAAAAACAAATTCCTAGTAAAACATGAAGAAAGCTGAAATGCACTTTGAAGTGTTATCAACAAAGAACTTGTTTGTTTCTTGCATTTATATCAACTTTGTGTTTTACTTAGATTCTGGTGTCGGGTCTATTTTCTCAGCATAATAACACACTTCTTCAAAATCTTTTTCGGCCATATCCAGTTTGCTTTATCTCCACTGTCAGCACTGTGCAGTTTAGACCAGAGGGATCATGTCTTACCAGCAGAGGACTGTAATGCCTGTGTGGACTTCAAGTATTGTCTTCCATATTAAAATTAAGATTAAAATTGGGTATATGTTCAAACACAAAGCTTTTTTCCTTTTTGATAACCTTTTAAAGTATGTTCCAACCTATCAGTTGCTCAGTTTGTTAAACATATTGCGACCACCGCATCATATGGGTGAGTGACTAGCTACGGCTTTATATCACAAAAACTAAAATGTACCTGCCAATCTTTTGACAAACTTACCAACAAAAACAAACAACCAATAACAGAATTACATGCTAAAACAACAAAACAGTAGAAGAAAAACACTGTAAATCACCAATCTCTGTATATTTATTTTAGGGTGTTAATTTCCTTTAAAATTGCAAACAACTGAGGAACTCGGTGACCTGTTTCTATGTTACTATACAGGCTCTGAGAGCAGTGGGTGCATGTGCGTGTGCGTGTGCCTTCATGTGTGTGTGTGTGTGTGTGTGTGTGTGTGTGTGTGTGTGTGTATGTTGTGTGTTTGTGTGATAAACTTTGAACTGACAGGAGGGGGTGAGTAGACTGATTACTTTAGAGTGTGATGTTTTAACACCTGTTTGTGCAGTACCTGTCGCGCACACATGTACACACACACACACACACACACACACACACACACACACAGATGCCATATCTCATCTCTGCCCTGGTCCTGGCAGCGCTGGCTGATGGGGCACAAGCATAACTGTCCACTTCTCTTAGGAAGATGAGCTCATTACACAGAGAGGGACTGAAACAGAGAAAGAGTGAAACACATTTCTATTTGTCTCTTTAGCAACTCCCCCTCTAGTTGTCATTGATTTTCTATCGCTCCCTCTCTCCCAGTGTTTTCTGTTCTTCTTACAGGCGGATGCTCGTTCAGCTTGGCATCCACCAGTGCATTTCCTCTCTTTCTTTTCTTCTCCCCCCCACACTCCTCTCCTCCCATTTTGTGTTCTCTTTGCTGTTCCCGGTTTGTGTTTTCTTTCCTTCATTTGTAAAAGAAGCCAACTGTCTTCATTCCTCAAAAGGGAGGAAGCTTCATTGTGAGTAGCGTGCAACACTGGGCCATCAAATATGTATATCCTTGTATGCTTTGATCATAATCATCGTTTAATGTTTCAGTCAAGTTGTTTTGTTGGCTTCCACACGAAGGCACGGAGGACCTCTTTATTAGATCCGTTCTCTTTTTTAGCAGAAAGGTCCCGCCGGTACTCTCTCTGTCTGGTTCACATGGTTGATCTCCCTCCCTTTATTTTCTGTCTGCTTTCATTCCCTTTTTTCCTCGACTCTCTCTCTCTGTTTCGGTGTCTTTGTCTCACTTGCCCTCTCTGGATCTCATTGTGCAATCCTCTCCCCTCCTCCCTCAGTCTTTCATCCACACCTCAGCCCCGGTCTCTCCCGCTCTCTCTCTCTCTTTCCCACTCTCTCTCTCTCTCTCTCCATCTCTTGGGATGACTACTCATTGTATCAGACATTAGAGGTGAGATTATAAGGTCGAGTCTCATGGAGGCCAACTTGTAAAGTCACACAGACAAACTCCCCAAAGAGAGCTTTACAGTAACAGGGGTCACCTAGCTCGCTCCCCAGACCTTTTTGTCCTGAGGGCCAAAGTCATCTCAGCTTTTATAGGACAGGTGCCACGGCAGCTGCTGTCCTGTACAGCTGAGAACCTGTGTGAACAGCTCAGTGTAGTTATATTAATGTTTTAATATAATTTTATTACCTTCTATTATGCTGAACCGTATAAGGTAGTATAAAGTAATAAAATTCACTTACCTGTGCGTCACGCTTGCACATAATCAGGGACCGAAATTCTAATTATATCTCTGATATCTTTTTAATAAGGTAACTTTGTTTAAGGGTGCAAATATGTTTGGAGTGGTTTATTTAAACTCTGTAAGGAAACTTCTTCAGTTTGCTTTATATAAGCAAGCAAGAGCTCAGGTTGCAACAAATAATCACAGCATGATGGCAGAAAACTCAGGTCCGTCCTCTTTCAGGAGAATTGTGGTGTATATTAATGAGAGTGATGTATAATGTATAATATGACCCAGAGAAACTACAGGAAGCAATACAAAAATGCAAGTTTTGATTGGGATGTTGACATGCCTACTATAACCAAATGAACTGAAGGCAAACCACAAGCTGGACTGGCATTTTACTCATCCTCTTCATCTTTTTTTTTTTCAACAGATCAGTTTAAATGCTTTTCATACACAGAAAAAAAGGCAATTCATCATTTTCACATTTCCTCTTATTCCTAAAACCTTTTAAAGAGTCACATCCCTGTAGACATGCATGTTTGTAAATTAGCATACTATACGCAGTCGATCAAATGATGAAAATGCCATTCCACACATTTCTTAGCTTGTAAATTGCAAAATCACCAGAGAAAGCATTCCTGGTGTAGTGAACATATTAAGGAGCACAGAAAACAGATTAAGCGATGTTCACAAGTGACACTTACAAAGCTGCTAATGGAGCGTTGAGATTCTCCACAGCTTTGATTGCCGCCTTTTTTTGGCTTCTACTTTATAAAGTGACAACTGTGCTTTTCTTGAATATTACCTCCATCTCTTTCTCACACATTTTCATGCAGCTGGTTAGTTAGTTAAGCAGCCACGCACCCTATCCTCTTGTCTCACAAACACACGCATATAGACATGGAAATCAACTCATTTGAATGGACATAGTGGCCATAGCAGTATAAGCTTATTTGCATACACAATCATGCACAAACAGATGAATTGAAAATGGTATACACAACTACAGCATCCACACAAACCAGACCAGACAGATGCACACACACACACACACACACACACGCATGCACACAGTTACACACACACACTTATCTTATTATGTGAACAGGAAGTCTGTTAACCCACAGTGGAAGTAGTATTAACAGTGCAGGCCTTTTTCTATTTCACGCTCCAACCAAGTGTCTACCAATTTGCATCTCCCACTAACACTTTTACATCTGTTGAGATGTAAAACAGGAAGGAGGAGAAGCAGGATAGTGAGGGGGGAGAAAAGAGGAACGAGAAAAGGGGGCAGAGATTAGAAGTAGAAAAGTAGACACAATTAGAACAGGAGAATAATTGAAGTGGAGAGAGAAAGAGAGACTAATCGCCGAATAAGGTGAGGGTGAAAACATTTGTAGGCGAGGGACCGTAGGGGAAGAAAAGAAGGGAGAGAAGGAGTTGGAGACACTTTCTTTCCCTTCCCAAGGAATGTCATGCACGCTGACTTTTTGAAGGAGTTTAAGAGGCCGTGAGCGTGACAGGGGAAGGAGCTGGAGGGGTTGTCTCAGGTGATGTTGAGGTTCGCGCTTTTTGTCTGTGACGCTTTCTTTTCATGTCGACTTTCCATTCTGTGATCAAAGGAGCAGTGCAAAGTCATGTCTCATTCTCACATGCCTCTTTCTGTGTTTTTCTGACTCTGTGTTTGTGTGTGTCTGTGTGTGTGTCTGTGTGTGTGTGTGTGTGTCTGCAGGTTTCAGCCAGCTGGCCTGGTGGAGAGGATCCAGGCTATAGCCCAGAATGTCTCCAACATGGCCATCAGGGTGGAGCAGATATTGCAAAACAGCATGGTGCAAGGACGAGGTACATTACTCACCATCATCATCATCATCATCATCATCATCATCCTTGACTATAACACTGCATGTAAATGAGATGTAAGCATGTATGATGGTAAAAGAGCTGACAAGTCGCACCATTAGGGATGAAATGATATATCAAAATTTAATGTATCACAACAGCAAAATGTCACAATATGTGTCATGTGGCAGAAAAATGAATCTGGCTGGATCATCAGAGATTGGCTAAAGGACTATGGATTGTACTCTGTCTATCTGTCCATTGCACCTGTTTTCTGAGCCTCTGGTACCTGTTTTGGATGAAATTTTGGGAAATGATGGATTTTGACATTGGGTTCCTACATTTTGAACATAAACCTGATCATTCGCCATAGCGCCACCACCAGGCCAACAGAACCCTAACCTTCACAATCAATATCTCGGACACGGCTGGATCAAATCTGATGAACCCTCAGGGAATGATCCATTTTACAGTGTCAACCAGTATCCACAAAATAAAACTGATTGGCTCACCACAGCGCCAACAGCAGGCCGAAGAGTCTCCAAGCTACAAGCAGCAATGTCTGAGACATCCCACATCACACATCCAAAAAAAAAAAAAAAAAAAAAAAAAAAAAAACACAGTCACACTCTAACACTCCAGACTAGCACCAGTCATGGAGGATGTCATAATTACTGTTGACTTGTTTCAACCCATATTGTATATTGAATTATAACCTGACATAAGCATGTTGTGTCACTCTAAGCATCAAAATGTGCAGAACTGCATAATGCACAGTCTGTTGTATAAGTTATAGTAAATGAGTAAAGAAACCCTAACCCAGAGACCCAAGGGAATGAAGTTTGTGTTGGTGCTAAACTAACATGTTGCTGCTGTTGCTTGAAAATATACTCACAGCACATGAGACATACACATATGTGCACACACACACACACACACACACACACACACACAGAGAAAGTGAGAGAGAAAGAGAGAGACAGATTGGTGTGTTTTGTTTTTTTTTTTTTAAATGAGCAACAGGCTGATTATCTGACACTGAAGCATTTTTCACACTATGCCATAGGATTTGAAAGACTTTCCTTGTAGTGTTAATACCCCACCAATTCAATGCCAACACATCATGTACCATTGCCGCACAATATTTTCTTGTTAATCTCCATGGATTTAAATGAAAAGATAATTGTTTTTTTCAAAAATAATGAATAACTAATAAATTGTTACGTGTAACTCAGTACTTTGGAGTGTGAATATATGAGACATAAATGTGAAAAGGCCAAACTGCACTAAAACAAATCAAGTTGACAGGGCAGCATGCTGTGGTCATTTTTTTTTTTATATCCCATTTCTATTTTACTGCCTCGCCTCAACTCTTCTGCAATTGTCTGCTCTTGCACATTTTAATCAAATCATAAATAATTCTGAGCTGGTGACACAGCTTTCTCTGCATGAGATTTTCAGCACACAGGTAAGAATCTGCTCATACACGAGTGCACATATACACATGAATTTGGATGAAATACACACACGCGCGCACACATACGCACACACACACACACACATGCACGCACACATAAAACCTAGTCACTATTATGATCATTCTTCTTCTCCCCGCTCCCTATGTCTCATTCAGGGTAATTGGCCCACTCTTAACATGGGGATAAATGAGCATTACATCTCCTTTTGTTTTTCTCACTGCATTGCCAGGGACGACATCACGTACCAAAATGAAAATACTGCTGTTTTCTCTAATCACAGATGAACTGAAACGCTGCTGGCAGACTTTATTATTGTGCGGCTCAGTGGTGCGGATTATTTATCTCTTGGTCAGAGAGAGAGACACATTCACAGAGAGAGAGAGAGAGAGAGAGAGAGAGAGGATGTGATTAGAATTTCCCTTCCCCTCAGCTCCAATAATGCTTTTATGTTCTGTCTTGCAGGGACAGGAGTCAAGTTTTTATCTAGTTAGTTGACCACAGTTTTAATTGTCACAGCAGTGGTGGTTATTATAATCATATTTGTAGGCAGTGTAGTCTTTTTGTTCTGAACGTGAAATGCCTGTGTGTGACTGTGTGTGTGTGTGTGTGTGTGTGTGTTGTTTGAATCAACTGAGGAGCCCCAGGGAAGACTTATGTGGAGAAATGTCTCTTTTTCATTAGGCAAATGGAAACAGATGGAAGAAGAAGAGAGGGCAAATTTGTTGTCTTTCTTTCTCTTTTCCTCTCTTTTCTCCCTCTCTCTCTCTCTCTCTCTCTCTCTCTCAGTCTCCCTTTTTCTAACTCTCCCTTTACCTCATATCAGCAGAGAGGCAGTTAACTAAGTCAATGGTGCAATTAATGCAGAGAGTGCAGCCTGAGCGAGCAGAAGGATTTGTCAGTGCAACCCTCGGACGGTTGGCAGCGGTGGGAGACGGGGCCGTGGTGATTTCGTAGGCCTAGTGAATAATGTGCACTGCAATAGATCAGATATGGAGAGATGTTGCAAACGGGAACCTGGGGGATTTATGGGCACTGACAGCACATATGGCGCACAGTGGAAATGATGATGTTAAGGGAGAAAGGGTATATTGCCGTAAAATGTACTCTGGCTAGTGGAAAAAAGCTGTAAATGTGAGTGATACCGTAACCCGGTGCCTCTGAGGGCTGCTGGAAAACACAACTCGCAGGGTCTGCACGGGTCAAACAAGTTCTAGTGTGCAATCATTTTGGAAGAAATAATTGATAAAAAGAAATAAAACCTGGATTGGAGAGACTTCGACATGCACCATAGGTTGCTAAATGAGCTGCTGGATAATTACTCGACGTGATTGCTGTTTGAATTCATTATCTTCATTGGAGAATAAATACTCACATTAATTCATATTAGTTGACTTAACTGAGCCACGCTTGCAAGCCCAAATTCGAGCAGTGTAGCGAGGAATGTGGCTAAAGTCAAGGCCTACAACTTAAACGTCAGATCTATCATTTAAAGCCTGATTTCTTAAAATGACTTGAGAACCTGGAGTGTTGCAGGCCTACTCCTGGTGTGTCTACAAGCTACCAGAGTACTACTGTAATATACTTAATTAGTTTGGCTCCCCAGGCAAGAGAATAAATTTTCTCATTTTGGTCCCAGTGTGAAAACATCGAGGAAGCCCAGACCTCTCTCATAATCTCACCATCCTCGTAAAATGATTTTTTACGGTCTAATATTGAAGCTATAATTTCTCTGAATGTGTCTCTTCAGCAGTGCGAGACGGGACGTCAGGTCAGTGTGATGTGCCCAGAGACCCCCGTTTCCCAGACTGCCCTGGGAAAGTAGATGTGAGTGTTAATCTACAAATTTCCCTCCAACATATATAGAAAGAATTTCATAATGCCGCTAACCCTCTTTGATCTGCTGCTTCTGTCTTTATGTGTGTCAATGTTTATTTTATACACATATGTCTGTTTGTTTGTTTGTTTGTGTATGTGTGTATGTCTGTGTGTACATTGCTGCATCTGGATGTTTATGTCCGTACCCTCCAGTGGATGCGTGCACGCTGGACGTCAGACCCTTGCTACGCCTTCTACGGTGTAGACGGTTCAGACTGCTCCTTCCTCATCTACCTGAGCGAGGTGGAGTGGTTCTGCCCCCCGCTGGTGTGGAGGAATCACAGCAGCCCCCCCACTCAGCTTGCGAAGCAGAGCAAGAGCAGCAAGCGCCAGGTGAGAGGGAAACACTCAATCATGTGAAGTAAAGTAAAGTGGGCCAATTGACAGGTGCAGAGCGAACCGTAAACACGCAAACATTCACCACTTGACAGAAAAGCATCTATTATTCCTTTGTACACAGAGACTGGGGCCAACACAGACACTGTATTAACTTCAGCCTCACCTCACCTCATGTCTGCCTTTCCATGATTTAATCCAAATGCACTTAGGATCTCTTTTTAGTGTTTAAAATGAAGCCAACTCCAAAAGCCGCAATGTGTTTTTCCTCTGTGTCTTTACCAGTACCTCCTGGTAACGTGAGAGCTTGTAATCTCACATGAGTTTGGTGTGAGCAGATTGATTCTGATTCGGTTGCAAGTGCCAAACCCTAATGTTAAGAGTAAGAACAAGCTGGAACAAAAAGTCAAAATTACCGGGAAAGTGATTTTCAACTCACAAAAACAACCGTCTGAGCTGCAACCATCCGGCAGGAGATACAGATACTGAAACTTGTCCACAGCTGCACCAGTGATGTGAGGAGGGGCAGGAATGCAGAGACAGAGCTCGCATCGCTTAAGCAGCACAATGCTAAGGAGCCGCATCGGGTTTGCATAAGGGGCAGGTGGGGCCTTTAGTGCAGGAATAAATTAAAGCCTTATCATGGCTCAAGATAATAGCTGAATAAAATGTGTATTAGTAAGCTCAGCTTGATTGATATTTAAAATGATCTCTTCTATCAACACAGCCACACAGCATTAACATTTTGGGGGAGCTGTGACAGGAGGGCTGGCCCTTCAGCATTTGTTTGATAAAGGCTGGTGGGGAAACAGCTATGCATATGCTCAGTGGAGGTCATGAAGCCCAACACTGCTCTCTCACCTGGTTAAACAGTCATTCTGCTTTCATGTGGTGTCGAATATAACAGTAGGAGTTTCCAACCCATCACGCTTAGCTGGACAAAGTCCGCCACTGATGTTATTAATCAAACTAACGCTAGATAGCAAGCAATCTTTGGCTATTTCAGAGAATATTCAAGGAGTACCACAGGAAATTGCTGTGTACAATTTGCATCTGTGCTCTGTTTAGTCATGCTGGAAAGAGCAGTAATGTCACAAGTGGGGCGATTTCGAATCCTGGTTTCTCCATCTTGAACACCCAACATAGGAGTGCGTGACATGGTACATCCTGGTGGGAAATTTGAATAATGCGCCAACTATACAACTACATAAATGTGCAAACAATCATCTTTGAAATAAACCTTGCTACATCCTCTTTGTGACATCAGCACAATAAATCTTCAGCCATCTATGTGCTCTTTTGTGTTGAGCTCTCTTTTGTGTTAAGAGTGGTTGGCTCCCTAGTGAACACCTCTTCTGTAGTCAGTGACTATGCTCTTGAAATGTTAATGACTTGTTTCACTAACAGTCTTATAAGCATCAGGAAAGATGTTTAAAAAAAAAAAAAAAAAATACCGCAAAACTTCAAACCTGTAATTGATAGAGAGTGTCAGTGTAAGGAAAACAGATGCAAAGGCATTTTGGATGTGAAATTACTTTCTTTAGGCTGTCTGAATTGACAAAGTGAACATAATCCATTCAGATAGTTACTGAAAAAAAAAAAAAAAAAACAAGCCCAAGAGTACCACCAACATCTGTGGTCTTTGTGTTTTCATCTTTAGCTTAGCATAAGCTGTTGTGAGATGAAAACCACAAATCTCTAAAATATTATATTTTAAGGACCAAGGAACTTGTTTTTAGCTTGACCGCCATGCTTTTTTGAGTTTATCTGGCTCTTTGAAAGGTTTTCATTAACCTAGGGGTTGAACTGAATTTCTGGAACCAGAAATGAGCATAGGATCCCTCAGCTGAAGTTAAAACATGAAAATCACCAAAACAGTGATTAACAATTCCCTCAGCTTGTCAGTTACCTGTCTACTGAGACAATCAAATAAGAAGAGTTTCCTTTACTCACTGTTTACTATGCAGCCATACAGCCAAGAGCGCGCACTCTGCCCATCTGACTACATGGTAGTTAACCTTCATCCGACCCCATTCACTCCCTGCTAATTAACACAGATGTGATCCCCCTCATTATTATCCTCTATCCTCTACTCTCCTCACCCTGGACACTGAGGTCATGGAGCAGACAAAAACTCTAAATCCTTACACTCACAAGTAAATACACACACAGTAGTGTCACACACACAAACACACACACAACCGCTGCGTCTTATAATCATTCTGCTATCCCACTGTTAACTCGATGTCAAGAGCATAGCTGGGCGGTGCAGTGGCAACGTCGATGATTAAATATATTGTTTGTCATAGTAGTGTGTGGTCCTGTGTAGGTAAATCAGTAGAGCATGGCAGTAACACAGCCAGGGCTAAGGGGCATCAGGTGTGTCTGGAGCAACTCATGCTAAACATTTAAGTCCTCAGGTTCCTGTGACATGTGATGGATAGAGCTGTCTGCCAAATGCATCAAGGAAATTCAGAATTTCACACATAAAACTATAGGGATGGACCGACTATTCCTATTGGCTGATATCAGGTTTAATAACCTGTTTTGCATCTGAACTTGTTTACCAGTCTCATAAAAATGCATTCATACATCAGATCCATCCATCAATATCAGTTTCAGCAGTTCTGAGTATAATGATATTGGATATTGGTATTAGCCTCAAAAAACACTGGTGCATCCTAACATATAACGTAATACTTTTCATCTTTAAGGCTGTTTTTCTTTGTTAAATAAGATTCTTACCAATTCACAGGATGAAGTGAGGTTACATCACAGGCCCTTTTGTGCTTGTTTGTGTGTATGTGTGTGTGTTTGTACGTATGGCTGACTAGTGATTTGTATCGCTCCCAATTACAGTGATGCCTCAGTGAGTGCAACCATCCAGCCTATTTCTCCCACACTAGCTTGGTCAGCCTTTTACCGTGTTTGTGTGTGAACACAAGGCAATCGCGGATGTTAAAAATAGTACCAAAAGCGATGTGTGTGCATTATGCTTGTGTGCTTACAGACCGAGCCTGCCCTTTACACTTTGTTTGTGGTGGCAGCAAGTCAGGGAGACTTTCAGAGGGTAAAGCAGAAACTCTGTAAATGAAGAATGATACAATCATCTTTGTGACCCACATGGACCCATAAGACGCACATGAAATTACATTCTGTCAGCATTTTGCACCTAAACAGGGTTAGAGCGTGGGCTAATGGTCTTTTTAATTTTCTTCTCAAAGGAGCACAAGCTATCTGGTTTGCATGTTTTAGCATTGGTTGAAGGATGTGCTACACACTGCTGTTATGTCTTCTTACACTTTTTCTTGAGTGGGTAAACTGCAAAACCACAACAGAAAGTATTCATGTGCCTTTTTTAGTCATTATTGTTATAATTAATATTAATGTTAATATTTCAGTATGCCTCTGAAAATTACCAAATAAATTTTTTCACAGAATCGCATTCAAGAAAAACAGCGATTTACACATAATACTGTATAGCAGCCTACGTAGACACAAACAGACCAGAAAACACAAATGTGCATGCAGGCTTACTTCAGTAATAATTATGCAATGCCTGCTTACATCAGCTTGAATCTGCAGTTCACATACTGTATTTTCCTCTTTCTTGTTTTCTCTCACCTGCTCTTGGTTCCTGTGTAGTGCAATGCATTTCAGCAGCATTCATATGTCTGATGTAAAACAGTGTTAGAGTGAGAAATGGAATGCAAATAAGTAAACAAATGGATGAATGAAGGAATAAATGAATATGTGAGTAACTCTATTTCTCTTTCTCTCCTGATCCCTCTCCATCACCTTTACGTTTAATCCCCATCTCTTCTGTGTCTTTTCTTTTTCCTTTCTTTGCTTTTCCTTTTCATCTTCCTCCGTGACCTCCACTGCTTCCCTTCTCCATCCTCCTCCACCTTCATTCACTTTCTGTTCGTTTCTGTTCCTTCATTCCCATTATTTTCTGTCAATCAGGCTGCTTTCCGCACAGACCTTTCTGTGCTTCTGGACCAGGTCGGTACCGGCAAGGAGTCCCTCAGCTTCATGAAGCGCCGCATCCGTCGTCTGGCACAACAGTGGGCGACAGCTGCAAACCGCCTCGACGCCAAACTGCAGCAGCGATGGAGGGACCAGAAGAAGGTGAGAGAAGGAGTGGATGGTGTAAATGACTGGTTTTCAAATAGGGGTCCCGGACATGGGTCGTTCCATAGAAAACACTTAAATGGCACACAGTGGCGCTTAAACATCATGTGTAAGTAGCCGTGTAAGAAGTAGTACTTCACTACAGCTGAAATCATATCCTTTACAGAGAACAAATGATCAGTGACGGATTGTGGAACCTTTCACAATGAACGCTCAGTCAGCAGAGATGAGAACAAGTAAAAATTAGATGGAAAATTGCAGATGGTCAATGGAAGTGAGCACCGTTTAGACTCATCTGGGAAAAATGTGGAACAAGAGTGGAAAATGGTAACAGTAAGTTGGCCTGATGATAAGACTCAGTGTAGACTCAACCATGATCTTATATGTTTATTCCACATTTGATTGATCAAATCTTGCCAGTTTTGCGCAATGTACCTTTAAAAGAATGTAGTTTGAAGCTTGTGCTCTCCTCCTTTTATAATTGCGTGGAAAAGATCACACCTAACAAAGTGTCTATTTTAGAAAAGCAACTCAGTAATATTTACTCCAGGTACATTTTAAACAAGCTCCTTTTTACCTTTACTTAAGTGGATTTTTATAACGGTACTTCTTCTTAAGTAAAATATCAGCAAAGTAACAGGACTCCTACTTGAGTAGCAATTTGTTGTACTCTTCCCACCATTGAGCATATGGCATTGACATATTGTGCAGCACAGCTCTGGTTGCGGCATGTTCACTTTGAGCGCCCAAAATCTGTTGCATCCAGATCACAAGGACATGCGCCTGCCACGATCAAACCACTGGAAAAACTGGTGTTGAAAAGGTGCAGGCATTGTGAAAAAAGTATCTAACGTGAAAAGTGCCTAATGTGAAACTGATGCAGCAGGAAGAATAGTCTTCCTTAAGTCTTCCAAAAAGCCTTTACAATACAGTTGGCATTCAGAGGATAGCAGAATAGGAGAGGTGAAATGGGGGAGACAGAGATAGGACAAAGAGAAGTGTAGGCTGAGTTAAAGTGGGAGAAGATGGTGAGCGACTGGGCATGGAAAAGAAGATGAAGACATGGATGAAGGGAGGGGAAAATGGCAAGGAAGGAGAGGACAGAGGAGGGCTAGACCAGTAGGAAGGGGAAAGAGGATAAGATGAAAAAACTGTATAATATGAAAACACCAACAGATACAAAGACGAACACATAATAACATTTTTCAGAATTTCAGCAGCCATGAGGCTCTTCACAAATGTGATCTACAAGCCTCTACACACAGGGCATGCAAGGTTAGCTTAAAAAAAAAAAAAAAAAAAAAAAAAAAAAAAACATTTCAGGGTCAAGATATTAGGCATGGGAGATGCACGGTATGTAAAATCACTATTTTCCAGTCAAACGGTTATCTGTGAAAATGCCATTTCATGCGCTTCTTGAAAGTACATTTATTTTGAGTACAAGCAATTTGAATCAGTAAGGAATTTCACTTAGTAATTGCTCTGTCAATAGCAGTGTATCTAAGGAGATTGGTTCTTATTCTGAATGGTAATGAGAGAAAGACAAGTGTTGTGTGCCAGAGAGGGAGGAAGGGAGGATTTGTGAGAAAGGAGGGATAGATGGTTGATGAGTATGGCTGGAGGGAATGATGGGAGGAGAGGTGAAGCAGTGAGACCTGCCTCTATAGCATCAGTGATTTCACCATCTTACCATCTGTGCCATGCCAAAGGCAAAAGACAAAGGTTTTGATACTGCAAACATTTTGATATCAGTTAGATGCTGACATGACAGCCTGCACCAACACCTAAAGGAATACTTCACCCAAAAACACTCTGTGCAGCTTAATCTGAATTGTCTTGACTCTCCAACAAGCCTGAAGGCCGGCCTTCCATTCAGTGAACATACAGGCCAGTCACGCACAGCTGCTCTTGCATGAGGCACTTTCCAAAAGTCATTTATTCAGCAGTTTTAGCAAGGATACACTGGGACATAGTAGATATGGATTACACCGCATGAAGAGTTTGAGAATTTTAAACAGATGTTTTCACATCATGTTGGCTGCTGTTTGTCAAAGTCAACAATCAACTAACAGAAAACACATTCTTATAGAAATGGCTGCAGTTAAAACCTCTTTTTTTGGATATTCAGAGCAACTTGGAGTTAATGCATGATATAAAATATGTTGTTTTGGGTGAGACAATCTTTTGAAAGTGTTAGCAGGTAGAAACTATGAACTGTAATCATAGTTTCTAGATGCATTGTTCTGAGAAATCGCGACTTAAACACTTTCTGAGGTCATTTCAAAACATTTTGCAATGCTGATTTAATGTAGTTTTCTACCATGCCATGGTCTCATATTGTGAGAGTGTTGCTTGTTTTCTGCTGGCATTGAACCTGCACATCATGTAAACCTAAGGCGTTGGACTTGGCTGCCTCCTGCACGTCGCCATCCATCAAATGCTTACTGTGTTGGAAAGGCAGCAACACAGCGATAGATGGGAAAGTAGGCGCAAAAGTGAGGATGACGGGGAGAAATGATGAAGATGAAAGATGGGGATTATGACGAGGTGCCAAGCTGTGCCAGTGCCACAAGGAGAAGAATAAGATGAGAGAGGAAGTGAGTGGAGGACAAATGATGTTGGAGGGGAGCGAGGGAAACACACAGTGGAATATGGATGAGGGAGGGATTGATGGAGAGAGAGAGAGAGAGAGAGAGAGAGAGAGAGAGAGGGAAGTGGTGAGGCACAGCCTGCGGGAGCAGAGGAGACAAAGGCTGGGAGGGCAAGGTGCCTGCGGGCGCTCGGTCTTTCATTAGGAAAATAAGTGAGAAAACAAAGCCAAGGGTGCAATGGAAAGGCTTACTTTCCTAAGTGCCAAGGTAAGCACTCTGTGGTTAAAACTTGTGTTAGAAACTTTTCACAACACCACAGTCTATGCCAGATGAGGCTGACTGCCTGCTAAATTACTTGCCCTCCTCTGAATAGGCAGATGATCTTTTAGTCAAGAAAATTATGATAAATGAACGAGTTAAAATGAAAAGGCAGATCGGGCACACACTCTCCCTCCTCCCTCCAAAATGCCTCCCTTTGCCCCCATCTCTCCCTAAAATAAGTTAACAAGGGTAGAAATAGTCCTCCGTCGCCGTGATTGATGTTCTCCTTTCTTGTAGTGCGCCGAGGGGATTTGTTATCCTCTATCGTGGCTCTTTGGCTGCTAGAACAGCCTATGTGCTTTACAACGCGCTGCCGCTGCTATCTCAACAGCAGATGTTCTGGTGTTTGTAAGAGTTAGCCATGGTTGTCAAAATCTGTTTATCACCAATAATTAGGGATTGAAGTGAAAATGTGTGTGTTTGTGTACTCTGTCAGTGTGTGTGTGTATTTGTCTGGGGTGAGACTGCTAATTGGATATCATTGCAATAAAACCCAAAGGCAGTGCCACACACACACATTAGCCAGCTTTGAAAGTACAGCTCAATCTGCACAGTCTGCCTTTTGCTTTTTTAAAACTTTTGCCCCTTTCTACCCTCTCATAGGAAGATTCCCGTGTTTTCTTAAGACTACAAACCCTCACTTTAATATTGACTGATAAAGCATTGTTTGGTTTGAATTAACTTTGGCCTTGGGAAAACAGCACCTGATTGGAATTGACTTTGGCCCTGCACCTCCCTAACCTTTGTCTTGGACAAAATCTCCAGTACCAACAGAAACTTTAGCATTCTGCTGGGGTTTGCAGTCTTTAAAATTCTAGCACGGTTCTGTTGATTCAATTCTGTTTCCTTGTTTGGCTTTCTTTTTGATTGTTTAGAGTGGGTGTACTCAGAAAAGGAATAAATTGGCAGTGCAGAGAGGCTAGCAGGGAGAGAGAGAGAGAGAGAGAGGATTGAGAGGGAGAGGAGAATGAGGGCGTGTGTGTGTGTTTGTGTGTGTGTGTGTGCGTGTGGTGCATGTGAGTGATTGTGACAGCTTTAGAAATTTAATTCAAAAGTCAAAGCTCAAGTTTTACCTGACAGTCACAGCAGAAGAATTTTATTCTGAGATTTCAGCATTCCTCCGATCCAATATATTTGAGAGACAGCCCCTTACAATAACAGTGATAGCTGTTACAGTTCTTACCTTTGAGAGATCTTTGTATGTACTTGAGTGTCTTGGCATGTGGAAAAGTCTTCAATAGTATCGTGAATCTCACACAGGTTGCCACAAAAATTTCTCAATGCCCCTGGAATTCACAAAGAGGACTATTAACCTTGTGCTGCACTACACTTTAATAGCTGTGGTATATTTGAGAGAATTAATAATCTTTTTTTTTCTTCTCTTTTCTATTCTATTCTGTTCTTTTTTCCAAAGCCATTTTCAAACCAATCCAAAAGCCCTGGTCATCCATTCAGCTGTTATAGAGCTGATGGAAAGGAACAGTTGATGTAAAAGAAATTGCTGTTCTCTTTTTCTGTAGGAGTCAAAAGAGACAGCATCAACCATACTGAAAATTGTAACATGATTGAGAGGCTTTTCAGAGATGATCAGGAAGTATTCTTAAGTGTTGTCAACCTTATCCTTAAAACCTTCCGCATTCACCTCGGCTTTTGTGTCCGTTTTAAAGTGTCGTTATGACTTTGTGCCAAGACATTGGTGCTGTCGGCATTCATGCATAGGTGCTTGTGTGTGGCACCTGTATCTACTCTTTTACGTGTGTCAGTGTTGATCGGTACCAGGGCTTCAAACTGGTTCAAGGAACAGAAATGAAAACAGAAAACAGGGATAAAAAAATAAATAGAGAAAAATAACTACAAAAAACTATATCATTTTTCAGAACAGACACATTACTTCCTGTTTAACTCTTTAATAAGGCTGTTCCATTGAAGTTGTCTTAAAGGTTACTATTTCTGTTTGATCTCCATACTCCTGCCTCATACACATTAGTGCACCTCGCCTTTAAAGGCGAGGTGCAAAGGCGTTGTGAAAAGTCACTGTGACAGTGTGACACCTACATAACATGATAATATAAAGTAGCTTCAACCAGCAGCTCTATAGCTCACTCTGTCGGCCAGTTGGTCCAAAAAAAAATTTCCACACCCTTTGACGACCCCAGTTTTTGCCCTAAGAGGCTAAAATTTTGGCTTGGCTGTCAAGTGGGTCTTTTACAAAAAGTTACATAAGTTCCAAATGGATTCACAGACTTGCACAAGATTTTGTGGAAAGGTTGGTCATGAGCCAAGGGACAGATGATTAAATCTTGATGCCTATGGCAAAAGGGGGGTGTGGCAATGGGAGTGGCCTATAACAAAAAGGCACATAACCTCTAAACAGATTCATGTAATATAGCAAACTTTGCAGAAAGACACAACACCTAGACAACACACACAAATAGACATACACACCGTTTTCACTGCACCCTATACTTTGTCATAGACTCTTGTGGGAGGCATCATTGGACAGAGGTTCCTTTCTCAGCTGTGCGTGCTAGCTCCGCCATCACATTCTGTTGTCCATCATTTCATTGGTCCACAAAGCTGAGCCCACCCTACAGCAACTACAACTTTCTACCTATGAGGACCTCAGGACCTGAAATTTACCATGGAGTGTTTGTGAGTTTATGTGTGTAAATACATGCACATGTGGATGCATGCACATACCTTGTCACAGCTATTGTGAATTCATGCTCCTTCAATTATGTTAGATCATAAACATTGTATTTCAATAGTTGAATACTTGGCCTACTGAGATTAAGTTTCCTTCTTTTGTATTAAATTGAGGTATAGTTCTTTACAGTGCTTGACCTATTTTTGTTAATATTTCCCCTCAATTGATTTGGATGTGAAACATTTGCGTAGGGATATTTTGAGAATAAATATGAACAAAGCTAAACAATCATTGTTTATTTTTAGCCCTGGTCTATAACAGTTTTATTTCTGTTAAATTATACTTTGTTTTAGGCTTATTGTATATGGATGTTAAATAGAACAGTAATAACATTTTATTATCATTATTATCATCATTATCATTATTATTATTATTATTATTGTTGTTGTTGTTGTTATTATTGTCATTATTATTATTATTATTATTATGTACTTTAATTGATCAGTGTATTTATTTGATACTGTATAATTCTGTGATGTATTATTGTGTAAATTTGTGGCTGGTCAGAACAACTTGAGATAAAAAATCTTTGTTTTAGGCCTTGTTTAGCATGTGCCCATTTGTTAATTCACTTCCTCTGCCTGTGTTTGGCCAGCGGAGAGCAGAGTGACCTGTGGCTGATGAAGTGCAGACAGTAAAGGAGAAAGATGGAAGGTGAAACGACAGAGCAGGAGGGAGGTGGAGGGAATAAGAAAGAGGGGACGCGAGGAAGAAAGATGGTGGAATGTGATGAAGGGAGAAAGAGAGGAGAGGGGAGGGAGAAGGGAAAAGTAGAGCTAGAAAGGAGGAATGCAGAGGAGAGGAGGGAGGGAGAAGGTGAGATTAAGGGGAAGGCGGGGATGGGAGTTGGCACTGCCAGCTTGTGTTGCCGCCGATGGCCTTCTATCAGACAGCTGTGACCTTCAGACCGGCTGGCTGAAGCCACAGTGCATGGGCAAGCAGGGTCACACTCATGCACACACACACACACACACATTAAGCCTTGTACTAACAGATGCTGAGACAGGAATTAGCATTCTGCTGTCGTTAGCCTGTCAGCGATGAGTGGAGTCGAGCAGCGGAGTGGCATCGCATACTTCAGCGGCTCTTCGACTCTCCAACTCTTACATTCACACATAAGCGCACCAAGGACCTTCCAAGGTTTATACATACAAACATAAAGTAAAGCACCTCTCACATCCACGCATGAAAGACTGTAGGTTCCCGCCTTATCCCAGATATATCAATCACGCAACAACGTACAGAACAAGGGACGCGTCGAGAACAGGCTTTGATGTGCGGTATAAAAGTTTAGGGAGAGGCATGGCGGCTGAACACGCGTACAGGCAGATGGGGCACTGTAAAGGTGAGCGAGACATTTTGAACAGGATCACGTTGTTATCGTACTTCAGCGTCTGCCTCAGCGGGTTTGGCAGGTCTTTGTGTTCAATCCTCAGGGGGAGTTATAACAGTAGAGAGTAGCTTTAGATCCTTTTGAGAATCCCCCTGGGCTCTCGGGGAGTGAGCGAGCATCCACGCACGCTGAAGCACAGAAGTGAGAGCGCGCGCACACACACACACACACACATACAGATAGACACACATTCTGCTGGAGTGCACTGATGTATGTCAGTGTGAAACAAATACACACAAACAAACAAAAACAAACAGCCGAAACCCATCTGTACACACACACACACACACACACACACACACACACACATACCATCTGGGAGTACCATAAGTCCACTGTATAAAGAGCTCTACCCTCTGTGTGTTCAGATTCCTAAGGGAGGCAGCTGGCCATGATATAGCAGTTTATTAGGATGCTCAGCTTTAGCTTCAGAGTCACCCTCGCTGTTGTCGACTTCCTATTGTGTGGCTTCTCCACCCGTTCATCTTAATTTGCAAGCGAATATGTGTGCAAATGTGAGATTGTGTAGGCAGTGAGTGGTGTGCGTGTGCGTTTATGTTTATGGTGATCTGTGCGGTACATGCAAACCACCCACACCAACTCTCTCCCTTTCTCTCTCTCTCTCTCCCTCTCCCTCTCTGTCTCTCTTTCTCCCCTCGGTTTTAAGTATCGATTTCTACTCTGTGATATAAAGGTTACATTTCCAGCGTGGTTCTGATAGGTTTCATTGAACTCCCCTCTATTTCTGTTCCATCACGGAGGAATTAACATTTGCAAATGGAGATGAATGCTGCCTATTAGAGAGAAAAGTGAAATCCCTCCTCAGCAGTCTAGCTACCCAAGAGCACGGGTGCAAGTTGCCAGGTTTTGAAAACCACTCTTACCTTTCCCTATTAACTTTGCATTTGTATGTGAATGCCAGATTTATAGGACCCATTCCGCAGTTGTTCAGCTCTGTTGCGAATGTGTGATATTCTCCTCATTTATTTAGCAGTGTTGTTGTGTAGTTGCCAGTATGTGGTATTCGCCTCCTTCCCTCTGCAGCTTTGCGTGGTTGTGTGATACACCCTCACCACCACCAAGCCAGGAGAATGAATATATACTGGCTCCATGAATTCCCCCCGTTGCCATCTGCCACCCAAACTGTAATTAAATTTCACTTATCTTTTTTTATGAAGCTGAAGTTAATAGAGCAGGCTTATTAAATCAGAGGATTTTTCACGCCAGCCCGAGTCTCAGTGGTGCTTGACTCTGCCACACATGCACCATTGTCAAATATTTCACTGTACACAAGTGAGCTTTAGGACATCAGTGGGGTGGTTTTAGCAGTTTTGTGTGTACAACTATAATATCACTAATGAGAGCCTCCCAGAACTGTATTGAATATTTTAATATTAATGTCCCAGCAATACGCCGAGGCCTTAAAATACTATTTTTTCTTCCTTATTTCATCCTCTTTGCTGTGCCATTCAAACACAGTCTGTTCCAGGATCACAAGATGCTGTGTATGAGAGAAGTGTGTGCCTGCCAGTGTGTGTGTGTGTGTGTGTGTGTGTGTGTGTGGGCAGCGGGGTGAGGTATCTCAAAATCTAGATGCTAAACCTAAGACATTATTAGACTGTGACTTAGGGCATGATGGGGAGTGTGGGGGGATGGGGGGACGGACGAGGGTGGTACAGAACACTTCTAAGAAGCTCAAGGAAGCTTTTAATCATTTCTCCCACAGTTCAAAGCTGCAGATACAGGACATGCACATGCATACATACAAGCTGAGAGAGCGTGAGAGAGAAAGAGAGAGAGAGATAGCAAGCAATCTCCATCAAAACTTTCCCCACTAAGTCCACAGCTGGCTGTAAGCTCATTATGTAAGTTGCATGGTGAAAGTTGTGGACTACGTTTGTCAGCCATTGCAGCGGGAGGTGTTCATGCTGCGTTAGCTAATCGGGATTAGCAGAACAACATTCAGACATGGCTGTGTCTAATCCACTGTGAGAAGCAACATGTTGTTCATTTCACTAAATTATGCAGTAGCTAGGTGGGCACGCATGACAGCTTTGTGGCCTGTATGTGCAAAGTTGTGAAGTCCATCATGTAAATTATGATAATTCCTGTGCATGTTTTACACCGCTTGAATACAAAGAGGATTTCTCCTTCAGGCGCCTAAGAATTAGTTACAGTTCTTAGCTGTATAGGCAGACTGTGCATGTGCAATGACTTGTGAAGACTATAATGATGGATTTGTACATGTGCATGCTGTCCCATTTGAACATGAGAGGATAATTCACTGCAGGTTTGGAGGAATTAGTTTTTCGTTCCCATAATTTCCATCTGGAAGTTTGAAATTATAATGATTGCAATCCTCAAACTAATTACAGCAGTTTGCACTGGTGAAGCTAAACTTTCAAGCCCTGTAACATTATACCATACACACACACACACACACACACACACACACACACACATATATATATATATATATATATATATATATGTATGTATACCAGTATATTTTAAAATAACAATTTTATTTTACCTGTGGTCTGTGAAGTGTACAGTTTCACTAGATGGCATCTTGGCTGGATGTCATTAAGCATATGCTCTGACAGAGAAAATAAACCTTGCCATATGCAAAAAAATATTTTGCATATGGTATTTCTTTGAGTTTGCACAGTCCAGTCAGCATTTGGGAGTATATAAACAGCTTTCTTCCAAGGCCGGACACAGATGAGGTAGCGAACAAGAGAGCTTGTCTAAATAAAAAAGGAGGAAAAAGCAGTAAGTCAGAAGCTCAGCAATAAGGGGAAAAAATCAGTCAAAATAAATCATTTCACTGAACCATTACAAAATCAATTCACATTAAAAATTGAAGGTATACTGCCCAGTGCGTGCCTCGATAGACTCCATCTGCTTCGTGACCCTGAATAACAATAAGTGGGTACAGGAGATGAATGAATGAACTGATGAATGATGAATAAGGTATACTGTATGTTTTCAGTTTCTAATGGCTGGAGAAATTGCAATACCATGTGTAACAGTGCCTTAAAATGGTGGTAGTACTGCACGCACTGTTTTACCATGGTAGAAAAGGTCCGTGGTCACCACCATTACAGCATGTTAGACTATGACATTGTGTTAGCAAAGCTGTAACCACACAGTCAGTACAATTAACCTTGCACTGTCCAATTCCAGAGCTTATTAACAATCCTGAAACTAATGTGCGATTTGTGGAGACCTTTTGGACCCAATGTTTGTTGTCAAAATTAATGTTGTAGTCAAGCCCATCCCACACTTCCCCCTGCTGTTTAAGAAGCAATCTCCGCCTTTCATTCCTTAAAAGTCACAATGGTGAAGTCCATGAAGTGACACTTAAGTGAAAAGGTCACATTCTGAGGCCAAAAGAGAACATGATGAGAAACAAAACATGACATGTTTGGTTTAGCTTAGCCATTAGCCTGCAGGCACAGAGCTTAGCAAAGTTTGTCTTAGGCTGGCCTCCACATTGCTTTGACGTATCCTTTTAGAGTGGCAAGAGTTCACATCAAAGGTGGTTGAGAAGCACCTTCAGGAGGCAAGCGGTAAATTCCTGTGTCTAATCAAATTCTGACTGATTCTTAGCTCACAGATCTAGGCACTTGCCAGATCAAGCCACAGATCTTCCCAACATTTTGACATTTTTTTTTTTTTTTTTTCAGACGAACAAACAAATTAGTAGAAAAGTGAGTTTGTTCAAGCCCCACTCTGTCTCAGCTTGCCAAAGTCTGTTGGCACTCCCTGCTGCAGGCACATTGCTCAGCAGAAAAATTATGACCTCGCCCATTTAGGACACAGGAAATATATTCTATTATCATACCACTGGCCGTCAATGGCAATGCATCATCCTCGTTTATTCCCTTTATTATCTTTGTTTACATGCAAGGTTACTGTTGCTCTTGGTATCATATAGTGGTTGGATAAAATTGCATCATGCATATGTAAATGCAATTAAAAAACAAATATTGTTATTATTCTGTGCAAGCTGCTGTCATAAAGAGATATATTCTCTTGAAGCTGCTTCACAGTATCTAACTCCCTGCTGCAATACCTTTGTGTCCCTCCTCAGATCCTGGTCCATGTAGGCTTCCTAACAGAGGAGTCTGGGGACGTTTTCAGTCCCAAGGTGTTGAAAGGGGGTCCTCTGGGAGAGATGGTCCAGTGGGCTGACATCCTCACCGCCCTCCATGTCCTGGGACACAACCTCAAGATCTCCATGTCTGTCAAGGAGCTGCAGGGGTGAGTCATGATGATGCTAAAGCCATGTGATAATCCACTTTGCGACTCATTGTCTCTTTCTTTTAATGAGCCAAAGTTTGCTTCCTTACATAGTATATCAGGTATTGAATGTGCTGGACCTTGCTCTGAAAGGAGTGAAATCCAGGGCATTTTAAAAGTTAGAACTAGCAGCATAAATCATGTTGTTGCTAGTCACTGAGGCGGCTGAAAACAAGAAAAACTCTTAATATCACCAGGTATCAAGGGTCAGTAGGTTTGTGTGTATGTGTTCATTTAGTGGTATTTCTCTCACTGACTGAGGAAGTAAATCTGTTGACTGTCAAGATTGGTCGTCATGCTTAATTGGACCAGCACCAAGGTGTTGTGCTTCTAAAATATCATGCTTTCAGTATTACATTTTACCTATAAACTGCCTTGAATTTTGTCATTTTGTGATCACAGTTGTATTTAACGTGACAGAAATCAGATGATCGACATGTTCGACTAGTTGCTGTATCTCTGCGCTCGTGTACCATTTGTAACTCTTGTACCATTTAGGAAAGTAGCATGCTGTAATTACGCCCCATCTCCAGTTAACCCATAGATTAGGCAAGAGGGCCTTAATGTCCTGTTGATTACTTATCGCTGTATTGATCCCATATCGACGCACTGCCCAGTTTCCTGTCAATGTGATGGCAATGCTGTGTGTCTTTTTAACTCCTGCGTCAGCATGCTTACGTGTTTCTGCTGACTGATACAGCTGTGGAGCCAACACACACACACACACACACACACACGCACACACACACACACACACACACACAAACACAAACACAAACACATTGATGGACGTAAATCTCGCCTGTTGAGGAGGAGCCCTCAGGGTCGTTCTACCCAGTCTCTGCGATATCTACTTCATAGCCAAGACTGTGTAAATCATACAGGTTGTCAGCCTCACTACCCTCAAGCCAGTCCCATGGAGATGGATTGCTAACATAGTACAGTAGAACAGGAATTATGAAAAAGGGTGTCTGGGAGTTTTTTTCAGACCTCCCTTAGGAGACAACTGAATCATGCTGAGGATAGACAACATCTCTGTTTAGCCTTGATTGGGCCTGTAGCCATTGTCTGTCTGCCATCGTTGGTCATTCTGATGACACCGGTATGGAGTATAGATCAATATAATGATGTCTACAGCAACCCAGCTGTACTGTGCATTTTACATTGTGCACTGCCCCTGACAGGTCTCACAAATCATGGGAGAAATATTGTATTGACCCTCGGCCTTTGGCAGTCATTTTGTAGACACATAACACCTTTAGAGAGAGTGAGGGAGAGTGGGTAAAATTTAGAGGAATTAAAAAAAAGAGAGAGCTTATGGATGGCAGGGACTACACAGGCATGAGTTCAGTTGTCAGGCTCGAAATTGATGGCAGTGTCATTTTTATTGACTGCATGACACAGTGGTATCTTGGGAACCACATTTTCAAGATGTTCTTTCTCACAGCGCAGGATTTATTTTTTAGGTGAACTGTGCAGGACAATCTAGACAAAAAAAAATGGCACTAATCTACAAGCACAAAGTATTATTTTGTCTTCCTCGGCTTTTGGAAAGTGTTTGCAGCAGAAAGTAGCTTTTAGCTTTGGATTACTTTGGCAAACAGTTTAATCTCACTTCAGACCACTTGGATCCTGACTCAATCTTTTTAAAAACACTGGTGTGAGAAGGAGTACATCAACTCTGTCTCCCGTTGTCTCTCTTTCCGCATGGTTTACTGCAGAAAAGTGGAGCAGGGCATGCGTACACAATGTGTCCATTCAGTTTGTTTATGTGTCACTTTGTGGTGGGTTTTTTTACACCTTTTCTTTCCCTTGGTTCCTGACTTTAGAAAGACAAAGGTTCAGCCAGCGTGATAATGCAGTTTTGATGTCTCTTTGTGGTATTGGGAAAATGCTGTGCTTTTCTGCCTTCATCTGTCGCTGTAAAATATGTACAGTAACATCTTTACTGGTCTTTGGTTTATCTTATTGTGTAGAATGGCATTAAAGACTTTACTATGGTGCTTTATTCTAGCATGTTCTATGCAATATGTGAACTAAAGTATCCATTCAATTAAACCATCAAATGGCAAAAACATTTCTTGGGCAAACAGATGCAAGCTAAAGGTGGATAGGCCATGTTAAGTCATTTGAATGCACAAGTCTACAGTATAGTTTTTTGTGTCAGTACTGAGGCAAGGACATTTTTTTTGCTGTAGGTAGCAGATTAATGTCATGAAAAGCAACAGTATTGATTTTTCTTTGACAGCCTTTTGCAGTGCAACAGCAGGGGGAAACACATGTTTTTTTTATGAAGGCATGAGCATATCATACGGCAAAAAAAAAATCTGCTGTATTGTCTTGTTGATTCTCTATTTTGCCAAAGATGATAAGAAGCAGCATAAGCTGAGTTGTTTGCTTTGTGCACATTCGCTTAATTTCATGGTCTTGAAACTACAAAGGCAATCACCACCTTTTGTTAGCAAAAAGCCAGGAACTGAGGAAGCCAGCTGAGTGTTTTTTATTGTAATTACCTCGTACCCTACATAACACTGCAGCCTACAATCAGCAACACTTCAGAAAAAAAAAAACCCACAGATGCAAATATACAAGTGGAAACAATGAGAAATATATGTCATATTTCTAGACATCTAACCTGTGGTTAACTAAGGTAGGGGCAAACCAGTTGCATGTTTTAAATAATAATAAATAAAGGGAACAACTATTACCAATTTAGCCAGTGATTTACTAACAACTGCCATTCAAGCTTATTACACAGAATTTCTACTATAGATTTCATTTTAAATAATCCTTACAGTGAATCAGCCATGTATGAAAAATCTTGCATCACTTGAGCCCTGGTTGACTGGCTACACTTCTTCCTCCGCATCATCATCCTCATTGCCCTCTCTGTGTTTATCCACAGGCGTAATATTGTGGCGCATACAGAAAACACCAGTGATCCGCTCTCTGGGCTGTACAGCTGCTCCACCTTTGCAGTCGAGGCAGTGAAACCTCAAATTCAAACATGCGCTCCACCACATTTCTTTTCCTAATGGAGGAGTGTGACGTACATGATCAGTCTCCTCATGAGATGAAATGAAATGAAATGAAATACATTGTAATCAGGAAATGATGTAATGTAATCCATAAGCCTCAGTAAGCTGTTGGTAGATTTAAACGTAATTTTCATGTTTGCGCGTACAATAAAACATGCTATCACTGGATGGTAGTGTGCACAATCCTGGTCAGGTGCAAGGAGCTATTATAATGTAAGACAATGGTTTCATTGTCTTACAGATAATAGTTTGCTGGTGTGATAATTGTAAAGAGGTATACTGGCAATTTACTAACATCACGTTAAGTGGAATATAATGAAATATTTCAAAAATAGAAGTTGAGGCGAAGATGTGTCACCTATATTTCTTGCTTCTTCTACAGCAGTCTTCAAAGATATTCATCAGCTGTTTCTTTATTGATGTCTCTCTGTCCCCATTTACACTTATATCTACATACAGTTTATGCGCATTTCATTTACACTGATCAATCAATCTTTGTTTGGAGGATTGAAATCCAATTGCACCCCCAGCAAAAATTATATATATGAAAAAAAAATTAAACAGCATGACAGCATACCCAACATCTTTATCTGTCTGATCTTTTTGCCACATCATTTTTTTTGGACCGTGACAACTGGCACCTTTTCTCACCTGCACTCCAGTGATGACTCTAGCTGCACTCTATTTGTACATCAAATGCGCCTGTGATGCACGGGGTTGGCATGCTGAAATCACTTGGGTAATGTGCCGTTTACCCCACTTGGAAGAGATGGTGAGACCAGTGGAAACATCAAAGAAGAGCACAAAGAACACAATGACACTAGACACAGATAAACACAAGGGAAACTGGGCACCGAATAGAGTGCACAGACTCTGAAGCTGCTGCTTTCCTGTGCATGTGAATGGACGTTTCTCAGCAGTGGGGTTTCTCTCCTGCTGGTGCTATCGCTATAGGTCAACGTGGCATATTCCAGGTGGGATACAGTAGATGACATGTGGCTTGTGTGCTCAGATGTATTTAGACTTGGTCAATTTGTGGCCAGAACACATCTCAAGACGTCATCCCCGATGTGGTTTAAGAAATCCAATACAGTTCCCGCCCCAATACCTCTTGAATGCATTTGGCCTTTTAGCCATCTGATCATTATCTGACCAGCTCAAAACACATGAAGTGCTTAAGTGCAAATAGAATATTTGATTCCCTCTCCCCTGTTATTTTCTTCTTCTGCAAACATCTTTCTTTACTCCCTCTGTCCGTTTCCAAGATAGTTTACAAAAATACCCATAAAGGCGGGATGTGAGAGTAAGGCATTTTAAAAGCTCCAGCTTTTTTTCTGCCAGAAAACAGGGAGATGGACAGATGCCCAAGCAGACAGAAAAGCAGACAGACAGATATGGCCAGAAAAACTGATAGCCTGATAAACAGACCAACAGGCAAATGGGCTGAAAATCTGGACAGGCAGGCAGATAGAGAAACGAATGGAAAACCAGGCAGGCATAGGGAGAGACAGACAGACAGACAGCAATAGCCCCACTGAGGCTGCTTAGTGCAAGCTCAGTCCAAGCACAGATTTGGAAACAGCTTTTCTTTTCTTTGGCTAGCGCTGCCCAGCAGTAGAGCAAAGCTGAACAAAAAGTGTCTGGGGTCTGTCTACCTCCACAACTATGAAGAATAGCTTTTATGTGTGTGTGTGTGTGTGTGTGTGTGTGTGTGTGTCTGTTTGCACAACATTTTTGAGTGTGTGTATGTGTGTGTATTTTGTGATGCATTGTTCTCATGGCCACATCCGAGGATTGTGATTGGCCAAAGAGGAAGCAGTGGGTAGCTGTAATTGGCCGCTGAGGGGATGATTAGGGCCAGTGTTGTGTTACAGTATATACGGTGCAGTCGGGTCTGTAGCTCAAGAATGTGCTGTAGACAAGTGGGCAGACATTGTTCACTAGAGAGGCATGAACAAGATATAGCCAGCAGACACGCACACACACACACACACACACACACGCACACACTCACACATACTGTATATTGGGCTAATCCATCATGAGAACATAGTTATCATGAGAGCAAACCCCAAAACTACTTAGATGTTTTAGTAGATTGTTCGCTCCAGTGCTCAGTGCTAATGCGTACATATGCTCTTTTGAGTGATAGTGGGCAACTAGCGTATATCTCAAAAGTGAGAGAATAAAAACATGCAGCTCTAAAACTAAACAGTAAGTAAATTATGTTTTAAATTATGCACAACCCTATGAGTTTCATATAGCAGATTAGTAAACATGTCTATCCAACTTGACAGGAAAGCTTTTGAATGTCATGTTTGGATGAGCTGTTGGTGCTTTGAACTGCTTGGATCTATTTTTTATATTTTATCAACTGCCAGGACCCGTTGCAAGGTCCTGTTCTGTTAGTGTTATGTCATTGGTTACATTGTGCCTCAATCCAGCTCATGCATCTACTCGCTGTGTTACCCGCTGGATCGTGGCTGACCGCAGCAAACAGTGTGAACGTCACAAGAAACAGTGAGGATTCAGCCAAATGCAGCACCTGCAGCAAGAAAAATTTCTGCAAGGGGAAGCATTTCCAACACAATGAAGCATTGCACAATTTTTGACATGTTGCAGGTATCTGGAAAGCCTTCAGATACAGCAGATACAGAACAGCTCAGGTATATCACACACAAACACTGATGACATTCACTTGCAGGCGGTTCCAGCCATGAATTTTAAATAATTCATTTTAAATGATCATTCAGGGGCAGTGGCAGCTCAGATTTGTTTGCCAGTTGTGGCTGTTGGCTCTGTAGATAATGCAGCCAATATGGATGTAGCAATAATAAAATAATGCATCTTGAAACCACACTACTCTGCACATGTGGGGCACAGAGTTGATGCGCAGAGTAATCCCAGTGGGAAATGGGAAGCATGAAAAGATCTGGAATGTGGTCATCTGGATGAAAAGCTCATCCGTGGCAAAGGCTGATTCTTCTTGATCCTTTTTGGATCAAAGGCTGAGAGGGCCAAGTATGAAAGTGTTACTGAATAAATCAACGACCTAGCCAAGAAGAGCTGGTGTTAACTGATTATATTTGGAACAGTATACCTGGCTGTATTTCAGAATGGTTATATTTGTTTTTGTTTCCCTTACTGTATGAATTTGTTACACTATCTAACACTTATCTATTATTCATGACATCAAGCTTAAATTTGGGTTCTTATTCCCCTATATATGCAAAAGAGTAAAAAGTGGCTTTGGTTCAGAATTAGAATCAGAATCAGAAACAAAAAAAACTTTATTGATCCCTGAGGGGAAATTGGGTTGAGGCATTCATATTTTTAACCAAGATTCAATAATGGCAGTCAGAATTGATAAAAAAGGAAAACATTCATCAAGATTTAAGATTTAAGATTATTTCTTTACGATCAGAATCAGGTTTATTGCCACGTAGTTTAAAAAGGAATACAATGACTTTGTCTTATACGCTAGTGCAAGAGCAGAAAATGTCAACAGTACATAGTAAAAATAAGTCAAGTAGACGAATACTTAAACACACACGCATAAATACAATTGCACACACTCAGGTATAGCAGAAAGACATTAGTTCAAGCCAGTTTTGCTGCCACATGCTGCTGTTCCATCCTGAACTGAATACTCAATTGGCTGTACTATGAAAAAAAAAAAAAAAAAAACCTTTAGAGGTCTCAGTAACTTGTGTTTTGTGCTCCTTGCTCTCTGCTCTGTGTACACATTCATCATTTTTTGTGTTGATGTGATTTTGATGTTGTCTCCCGGCCTGCAGGTCGTGGTGATACAGAGAATGATTTGGTTTTAATCTCCCTCTCCTGTGACAGAGCAGAGACATATCTCAGTCCCTGGGCTGTCAGTGTGCAGATGGATGGACTGATGATGGAGTGTGTATGGGGAAGCCTGCAGGGAGATGAAGGAAGGGAGGGGCAGGGAGGGGACCAGAGTGCTGAGTCAACATCTGTGGTGGGTGGGGGGCTTATTATGCAAATATGCAAATAATGGATTTTTGCACAGATTCTCTCTTGGAAGACTCACTTATAAATGGCATCCTTTGTTTTTAGAGCTTGGATTGTCCTTCATTTATGCACAAAAAGAAAATTTTACTTGCGCGCACTCACACACACACACTCTGTCTCTGTCAAATACACTTTCACACACATTATAACCCCACACACGCCAGCACACAAACCTGAGCAAATTCAATACAAGCTTTTGCATCTCCTGTTCTCTGCTGAGTGTGCACTCCTCTCAGCGGGGGCCAGCAGAATACCTTGATGGAAATGGGGCTGAATTTGGTGCCAATTAGATTGGCAAGGCACCTGAGATGTATTACCGTGAGTGGGAGAAAAGACAGGGCTCCTCCTGCTCTGCATTTCAGACCGGAGGTACAAAATCACTGGGAGCTGGCTCAGTCGATGTGATAGAGAATGGTCAGCATTATAGTGCCTTATCCCATCACTGCTGTAATGATACAGTCAGAAAGTAAGACTGATAGAAAGAAGAGAGAGGCTGATAAGGGTTGACACAGGAAGCACAGGAAGAAAGACAGAGAGAGAATAGAAAGAAACAAATTGAATATAAAGAAGCAAGCAGAGGTAGAGCGACCTTCTTTATTCACCATCATTATAGCCATGTTTCAAAACATCATCTCTGACACCGCCGGCCTTTTGCTCAGTCAGTGTAGAAAGGAAAGGCTACATTATCTCCGTGTTACATCATGGAGGTTAAAAAGGCCAGAGAAAAAACTCAGGCAGGGGAAAGCCAAGACTAAAATGGTCTTTCCCCACTGCAGGCCCAGCAGGGCTCGCTAGGCTTACATAATGATTTTCCAGACGTAACTAAAGGCAACAAAGATGAATATGACATTTTAGGGCAATTGACAAATCAGCTCTGTGGGTAGCAAGATGAAAAAGAGAATCAGAGAAATTGGAATTCGAAAGAACCTGCATGGTGTGTCCCTGTTTAACCCTGTGCTCAGGGCAAGTGACTGGACTCTCGCTTTCTGTGCAATTTTCCATTTCTACTTTGAATTTCTTTCCTCTGCTAGAGGCTTTACACCGCTAAAAGGCAGACTGGGACACCAGCAGAAGAGGAAGTGCTAGCCTAGCGTGGTAATTTGTCTTGTTTGCTATGGTTACTATAGCCATCAAAGTTGGTCTCACACTGACATAATTGCAAGTAAACCTTTTGATATTTACTAAAGCACAGGATGTCTAGACAGGTGTAAAAAAAAAATATATGTAAAGACTAGGCAAGCCTATCTGAAAGTGGACTGCAACTGCAGCTTGAATCACTGAACCTGAACAATTTCCACTCTGTTATTTCATGCTCCTAGTGTACGAGTCGTGTGTCGTGTGTACACGCACCATGAACAAGATCAAGCATGAGGCAGAAACAACATTGCCTACTGTACCATCTGTCAGTCTTTTCACTTCAGCCAACAGCCTTTCTGCACTCCTGTTTTTTAGTGTTTGTTTAGCTTGGGCCTGCCTCCATTGCCCACAGTTATGTAATGTTAACCAGCTAGCCTAAGTACAAATAAACAATGATGGCTCGTGGATGAAAACCGTAATATTGCTGCTGAATAAGCTATAAATTATGTCATGCATAACTGAATACATCCCTACACATCTGTGCATACAAGCAAACAGGAACACCAAACATTAAACCAAAAACAGCCAAAAACAGTAGGCACAAGCTCCACCTAGATCTTAGTGCCTGCACGTTTCTACAACAGGTGCCACTGCCACTCACATACTCACACACACGGACGTACTTACTTATGGACATTTTGTATTCTTAGCCAGGCCTGCTTACAGCAAAAATAATGCATAGATACAGAAGTTTGGGATGCCACTGGAGAGGCTGTTTTACATTCCTCTTTTTACAGTTTGATCTGTTAAAATTGAAAACGGGGCTCCGCTGTCACTGATTCTGCCTCAGTGGACACTACAGAGCTGGTGATCTCATAGAAATTTAAGCCTCTGTATTGGCATGTGCTGACATGCTGTGTGTTGCTAATGTACTGTTATGTACACAGTAAAGAAAAGGAATTTGTTGAGAGCAACAAACCACACTGCTGGTCCACACCGAAGTCTGTAGGTGTGAAGCCGCCTTAAAATTTGTCTATGATTGAATTATGATGTTCTTTATGTCGGGCCTTTTGTATCTTATGCTACATTTTATGCACTTTTGTGTATTAATGTTTTTATGCTTTTTTATTTACAGGGCTGCCTGGAAAAAGTCCACTCAGTGCACATAAAGTTAAATTGAATTGAATCTGAGTCCTTTTATAAGTTTATGATGACAAGGCAGCATTTTAGGCAATATATGTAAGCATTCTGGGCAGCAGTTTTGGCAAATACAATTTTGTCCTGACATTTCTGTTCTTTAGAGCCCACTATGTTTTCCACATTGATTTTGTTACCAGTTTCAATCCCCGTTGAAGCCAACACTGCCCATCTCTACTTTTTCAAAATATTGCCCACCTGTGACAGCCTTTCATCGTAAATCTCCTCCCATACTCTCTTTGCCATTCACTCTCTCACTCTCCCACTCCATCCATTCCTTATAACTTGAGGCTTCAACTTTCACATCTTCATCACCACTCCAATTAATGCCCCTGTTGCCATGGAGATCAGACTCCAGGCAAGATAGGGGTTGGATGGGTGGAGAAAGTCTAACAGCCAATCAACACCTTGACAGAGTAAAGGCGAGAGAAGAAAGCATCAAATCTCTTTGGTCCTTAACAGGTTGATTTTCAGAAGTGGATCACGTGGGACAGATGTACTGATAATAATAGAGTGTGACTGTCACTGTTTTCCAAAGCAGATCAATTTTTTTTCACACAGAATTTTGTAAAGTGTGAAACTGCTTTGGAAAAAAAGGAACATTATACAACTCCACAGGTAGATTTTTTTTCCCCAACTCTTTTAAAGAAAACAAGATTCACAACTAAACACTAGACGAACTGAACCTGGCAAAACAAACAACATGCAAAACACATTTTTTGGTCTACAACCAGTTTGTAGTCTGTTCATAAAAAAAAAAAGTCAGTCTAATTCCCTCTGATATATGTGAATTACTCTATCATTAAAATTCACTCATTTTAGGCAAAAAGATTGAGAGTGCTGTATTGCATTACATGTGAGGCATACACAAAGCAGGGGTTACATCACGTGTGCTGTTTGCCTTTCATTCTTCTATAAAGCTACAACAGTATGCACACAGGAAGAGGAACGTACAGTCACATATAGTGTTCACAAAGATTGCACAGACACAGCATCGCTTGCGTCAGTTCGTACAAGGTGTTTGGTATCTTTTAGAAATCTGCCCGTAAGTTCTGTGTCTAATTGCAAGTGCTTGTTTGACACGGGTTTTATTTTTTCTATGCTGCATATGAAAGTGCCGATGCATGCTCGCTTGTTTCTCTTCACTTCTTCTCTGTCTCCCTTTCCTGTTTTCTGTCATCTTTTCTCACAACCACCTGTCACCTCATGTCTTCTTTTCTTTTCTTTCTTTTTTCTTGTTCTCTTTCCTCTCCTTTGCTTTCCTTTCCTTTCCTTTCCTTTCCTTTCTTTTATTCTCTCCTCTTCTCCTCTTTGTCCTTGTCCTCTCTATAGTCTGTACAGAGTCTAGTTGCGCGTGGGGGGCTGCTTAATGCCCCACTAATCTGATACAAACACTCCTATTACTCACCTCCCCCATTTGGCTTTATAGGACTCTCTCTCTCTTTCTCTCTCTCTCTCTCTCTCTCTCTCTCTCTCTCTCTCTCTCTGTCTCTCTCAGATCATACCGTTGTAATTCATTGAGCATGTTGTCTTTCATGCCTCTTGGTCCCACACTGGCCTGAAGGTCCCTCAACCCATTAATCTCGCCTTTGCAGAAAGGGGCGAAAGGGAATTTCACCCCACCTACGCCCAAGATACCCTCTTCTCTCTCTTTCTCTTTCTTTCACTCTCTCTCTCTCTCACTCCCTCTGTCTCTTTATTACATGCACAGCAGGGACGCACACAAACAGAAAAACAAACATGCAAACATGCACTTACATGCAACACACCTTTACACTCACAGCCTCGAGCACACTCCCCCTCTGTAGCTCTCTCTCAAGGTTTTTCTCTCTCTCACTTTCTCTCTCTCTCTCCCTCTCCCCCTCTCTTGTCCTTTATATTTGTGTGTCTCATGTCTGTGAGCCATCTCATTCAGTATGATTTGTCCTTGCAGAGGTTTATTATCTAATCCCACTTTCATGTCTCACACAAACACACGAAGATGTGATTTAGATGACCACACACACACAGAAACAAAGAGATATACGATGTGCAAAGCATCACTGGATACACAGTGGCTATTTAGAACTGTTGCAGAGGCGTTCTTTGACCTCATCTCACATAAACATTTATAACGGAACAACAGAAGCAATACATATAGTGGAAGTGAAAAATAATATGACTATAAATAATCATCAAGGCATTTTTTATAGAGTGCAATTACATTATAGCTGCAGATCCATGGCTTGCAACACAAATGCATTTGCTCCACTTGTGCAAGCATTTTCTACTTCACTTGTCTTGAGCTCTACAATCCCCCTGGGTGATGAGACTGTATTCACATAAAGCAAAAAGCTAGGCACCAAAGACACACTGAAGATCAGATGATTCAGACCACCTGCGGAGATGGTCAGAGATTCATCAGGCAACAAACTTCAAATTCATTATTGATCCAAGTCATGGTGCCAATTCAGCCAATCCCAAGTCCCGGCTTTTAATATCATTCACCACCAACACTTCCAAAACCCGGTTATATAAATATTCTAGGGACATGTGTGTGATAAATTCATAGACATAGGCCACCAAATTATAAGCTTAGATAGAACACTGACTCTAATTGATGTGATGCTTTTTTTTTTTTTTTTTCTTAGATAAGGCTTCTAATACAGTAAAGTTCCACTGATTTTTGCTTGATATTTGCTTACCACTATAATTATAAAAACTGAAATATAATTTTTAATTTAAATTTAATTTTTATTCAGTCAGGGTAAGGTAGACCACTTGTATAACAACACGCTTGTCAAAGTCATCAGAATACTCACTGATGCGGAAGTTGTGGGAATAGAGGTGAATAGAGGTTTCCCATCCTTAAAAGTATCAACTTTTAAAGATGGAAAAAAAATACAAAAGTTACCATTAACTACTACAAAAGTAATGGTGTGCTTGTTAATCTACATTTTAATGACAGAAATCTGCTTTCAGTGTGCATACTGGAGCTGGATTTTAATGTCAGGTTTAATTATAATCCTGCTACATTGTATCGAGGTGTGTGTTAATGCCAGGTGAATAAGCTGGCCTTAGACAGCGCGCCGGTATCAGTTTTTATGCCGGCCTCTTGACAGTTAAAGGTTGTCAGAAAGGTCATCTGTTCACAAACCCATTGTACTGTGAATTTTACCTGTGCAGTGAACCTTTCTAAGTTGTCAGTATGTTTCTGCACCATTGTAAACTCAATGCTGCCCTGCCTTTCTCCCCCTTTCTCCTGTCAACCAGTGAAAAGGCATCTCAGTCAATCTCCTAAAATCTCAATCTGTCTCTTGTGGAGCCAAATCCCTTGGTAGCTTTAAGCCCTCCTCGACCGTAAGGTTAAGTTGGTAAACAGAGGTCTGTTTTGTCCACCATCAGGATTAAGGTTAACCATCTAGAAAGACTGTCTCCAGAGCGACAGTCCATCCCTCTCACTTTATTTTCTCACTTTCTCCTTCTCCTGCTTCCTACTTTCTAACTGTTCACATCCCAACATAAATCTCAATCTCCAAACATGTCAATCCTGTGTCCTACAGTCAAGTCTGCATTAGGGAAGCTTTGTTTTGTGCCTTTTGGGCATGCCATCAATAATGAAAGTCTGTAGAGCCTCTGGTGGCTTCTTTAAAAGCAGGGCAACGATGAGAGTTAGCCTTAGGCCGTCTGCCTGTTTCGTGTACATCTTGTCCAGAGGTGGATACAGTGTGTATGTGTACATGTTTGAATGTGTACAGTACATGTATCTCTGTGTTACTCTGTGTGTGAATGTGTCTCTGTTTTCATCTGTGAAAGAGAAATAGGATTCAAAAGTACAGTATGTATGTGCATGTTCAGTCTCGTCTGTACACGAATACAGTAGTGATGGTGTCCTGTTTTATTCTATTTTTTGCTATTTTTATTGTAATTCCGTATTGTTTTTATGGTTGTTGTACATTCGGCATCATTGCAAATGAGGGCTTGCTCTCAATGATTCCCCGAATCCAAATAAAGGTTGAATGAAATGAATGAATGTGCTGTAACAGAACCAAAGCTAGTTTGCATCATAAGCTCATTGCTTTAAGTCTGGTGCTTCAGTCCAGGGGTGGCTTGCGTAACCCAAGAGATTAATGCAAAAAGAGCTATCCGCTGAGGTTGCGTAATGCCATGTAAAATTGGATTGGCCTTCAGCCCCTGTCAGTGGCACACTCACTTTTCTCTGCCTTTTGCTCTCTGTTCTTGTGGAACTCTATTCTGACCATCACTCTGTCTTTGTGAGCACTTCAGCTTCTTTTAATCTCTTTCTTCTTGCACTCTCTTGCACCGTGCTTTCAAACATCTGCTGTATTGCTATTGCTCACATTGTCAGTCACTCAATATCATGAGGTTAAATGTGTTTTCAACTTGCTGGATGATCTGGGGATCTGCTGGATGATGTAAGCAGCAACCTTTGAGGAATTATGAGTGTGATTTCGATGGTTATGACGGCAAGAAGCTACAGTGCATAGAATTGGAAAACAAACACACTAGGACACCAACGTGTTGTAGTATAGATTTCATTAACAAAAAGGACAAGAACATGCCAACAAACTAGCAATATCATTAGTTTAGCCTATCAGCACTCTCATACTACCTTCTCACTGAGTTCAGTTAGTTGATGATGGTTGAGCCAATCACCTGCTATGTGTTTTTGTAAGTATTGTTGCTGCCATCCCTTTTGGTTTGAACCCAGTAGCCCGTACACTGTTTTGTGAAGTGAATAACAGAAATAAAATCAGACTATGGCTGTGCCAGGCTGACGTCAGGGTAGGAGTACATGGATTTTTCTTCTCGGCAATGATATTTATGCAGTTTGTACTCTGTCTGACTGTTGGTATTTAACTGTTGATTGTACTTGTGAGCACTGCCGGCACTGGAAGTATTGTTGTGATGTATTGTTTCTTCTCTGTTTTGAGATGTTTTACTAGAGAACATCAAAAGACAGTCTCTCCCTCTGTCTCTCTCTCTCTCTCTCTCTCTTCCTCCCACTTTCTCTCCATGTCTCCTCTCCCTCCTCCTGCCTATCCATCCTCCCTCCCTTGCCTTTCCTCATCATTAAAGTGAACCCTGCAGTGGGATTGAAATCAGTGACCTGAGTTCATTTCCTTCAGTCTGGCAGGCTTGCTATTAACAGCCCCATTATACCTGCCCCAAGAAGATCAGAACACACACACACACACACACACACACACACACACACACTTGAAAATGACAACCTTGCATTCTTCTCCTCTACCTAGTAATTAGGCCGGTTTCATTTTCCTTACATCACTACTTTCTTTCTATTTCCCTTTTTTTTGTCATTTTAATTCTTCTCTGTTCTCTTTGACTTTTCTATGAAATGAAACAACTTGCAGATTTCAGAGAAAACAAGTTTTAAAGCAGCTGACTTGAAGGATTACTGCACACTTGGCTGTGACTGTGGAGGAGCCTCCTATTTAAAAAAAAAAAAAAAAAAAAAACATCCAAACTTTGAGTTATGAAGAGTGTATATTGGTGCTCTTTAGTCAGGAGGAAACCTGCTGAGGTGTGTGAAACTCATTGGTCGGGACTATTGAGGTAGCTTGCTCTGTAAGGGAAACTGTAGCACATTCGCTTTAGTCAGTGTTGGGAGCTGTTTGTGTGTGTGTGTGTTTGTGTTTGTGTGTGTGGTGGTGGGGGGTGTCAGTGTGTCTTTTTGTTAAAAACTAGAGCGTGCAAATGAGTAGTACGCTCAGTCTGCATCATTCTGTCAAAGTGTCTGAGTTAGCAGAAACAAACCAGCAGGAACGAAACCTCCCACCTCCTCTCCTCTCCTCTCCTCTCCTCTCCCCTTCTCTTGCCTACTGCATCCTATCCTCTCTTTCCTCTCTGCCCTCCCTTGTCTTTTTCATAATTTCATCTCTCTCTCTCTCTCTCTCTCTCTCTCTCTCTCTCTCTCTCTCTCTCTCCCTCTCCCTCTCCCTCTCTCTCTCTCTCTCTGTCTCTCTCCCTCTCTCTCTCCCTCGCTCCCTACAGTTAGCGCCCTCTAAGCTCAAATCAATGTGCTTGTTAACAACCTCCCAGATTTTTACTGCATTTCATCACCCCACCCTTACACACACACACACACACACACACACACACACACACACACACACACACATACATATACACAAAAACACACATACACTCGGTAATGACTTCCTTTATCCCTTGTCTCAGAGTAAGAATAGGGGGTAGAGAACCGTTGTGGCCCATGGGTGACTTTTGTCTTTTGTTACTGGTGTTGCAGTGACTTACAGCTCTGCATGACATTAGCTCTAATTGGGACCGTGTGACACAAATGGGACTCGGAAATACAAGTAGGACAAGCTGGCGCTTATGTTTTTTGGGCTGATTTGGCACCATCGTTAGCATGCTTGCATCGGTCTGTGTGTCTGTGCCTCTGTGCCTCTGTGTGTGTGTCTGTGTGTGTGTGTGTGTGTGTGTGTGTGTGTGTGTGTGTGCGCGCTGGCATCCTTATGAGAATCAGTTTCCATTTTAGACTTTCAGTGTGAGAGTGCTTTTGCAAAGTGAGAAAATTTGGGGACTTTGGGGACTCCCAAAGTGCTACTTTGGGATTGGTGCTTGGGATGGTCAAGTTTAGAACTAGAATTAAATTAAGGCTCAGGATTAAAGGACCATATGGTTGTATAATCCTTAATCTTAACTTAATCCTAGTTCTAACCTTGCCCTTAAACTCTAATCCTGAACTCACACTATTCCTAAACCTGTGTGTAGCACTAGGATTAAGTTAAGGACCATATACTTGACCTCTTATCAACAGTTGGGATCGTATCTGTTTGTTACAAATATTGGTTGCATAATTGTGTACAAAATATGCATCCCTAGTTTAGATGTCATGGTTACCATGCCCTGGTTCATTTCAATTCATGTTGGAAAAATGTGAAATACTGCTCCCTGAAACTTGCTATAATTCCATTTTGGATGTTTTTGGGTCCACTTAACTCCTGAATGGTAAGTGGCCTAGCTGGAGCTGGAGTTAGCCACATATGCCTCGCTGAAGCACTCTATTTGTTTATAATTCACATGTTAGGAACTTTCAGCCAGTCACTGATCTCCACTATATTTGGGTTGTGCCCTCTGAGCTGTCAATCATATCCATTCACAACACAGCTGTTCCTGTAAAAAAAAAAAAAAAAAATGTATATATGTATATATATATATATATATATATATATATATACACAGTACAGGCCAAAAGTTTGGACACACCTTCTCATTCAATTTTCTTTATTTTCATGACTATTTACATTGTAGATTCTCACTGAAGGAATCAAAACTATGAATGAACACATGTGGAGTTATGTACTTAACAAAAAAAAGGTGAAATAACTGAAAACATGTTTTATATTCTAGTTTCTTCAAAATAGCCACCCTTTGCTCTGATTACTGCTTTGCACACTCTTGGCATTCTCTCGATGAGCTTCAAGAGGTAGTCACCTGAAGTGGTTTTCCAACAGTCTTGAAGGAGTTCCCAGAGGTGTTTAGCACTTGTTGGCCCCTTTGCCTTCACTCTGCGGTCCAGCTCACCCCAAACCATCTCGACTGGGTTCAGGTCCGGTGACTGTGGAGGCCAGGTCATCTGCCACAGCACTCCATCACTCTCCTTCTTGGTCAAATAGCCCTTACACAGCCTGGAGGTGTATTTGGGGTCATTGTCCTGTTGAAAAATAAATGATGGTCCAACTAAACCCAAACCGGATGGGATGGCATGTCGCTGCAGGATGCTGTGGTAGCCATGCTGGTTCAGTGTGCCTTCAATTTTGAATAAATCCCCAACAGTGTCACCAGCAAAACACCCCCACACCATCACACCACCTCCTCCATGCTTCACAGTGGGAACCAGTCATGTGGAATCCATCCGTTCACCTTTTCTGCGTCTCACAAAGACACGGCGGTTGGAACTAAAGATCTCAAATTTGGACACATCAGACCAAAGCACAGATTTCCACTGGTCTAATGTCCATTCCTTGTGTTTCTTGGCCCAAACAAATCTCTTCTGCTTGTTGCCTCTCCTTAGCAGTGGTTTCCTAGCAGCTATTTGACCATGAAGGCCTGATTCACACAGTCTCCTCTTAACAGTTGTTCTAGAGATGGGTCTGCTGCTAGAACTCTGTGTGGCATTTATCTGGTCTCTGATCTGAGCTGCTGTTAACTTGCGATTTCTGAGGCTGGTGACTCGGATGAACTTGTCCTCAGAAGCAGAGGTGACTCTTGGTCTTCCTTTCCTGGGTCGGTCCTCATGTGTGCCAGTTTCATTGTAGCGCTTGATGGTTTTTGCGACTCCACTTGGGGACACATTTAAAGTTTTTGCAATTTTCCGGACTGACTGACCTTCATTTTTTAAAGTAATGATGGCCACTCGTTTTTCTTTAGTTAGCTGATTGGTTCTTGCCATAATATGAATTTTAACAGTTGTCCAATAGGGCTGTCGGCTGTGTAGTAACCTGACTTCTGCACAACACAACTGATGGTCCCAACCCTATTGATAAAGCAAGAAATTCCACTAATTAACCCTGATAAGGCACACCTCTGAAGTGAAAACCATTTCAGGTGACTACCTCTTGAAGCTCATCGAGAGAATGCCAAGAGTGTGCAAAGCAGTAATCAGAGCAAAGGGTGGCTATTTTGAAGAAACTAGAATATAAAACATGTTTTCAGTTATTTCACCTTTTTTTGTTAAGTACATAACTCCACATGTGTTCATTCATAGTTTTGATTCCTTCAGTGAGAATCTACAATGTAAATAGTCATGAAAATAAAGAAAACACATTGAATGAGAAGGTGTGTCCCTTTCATTTTCTTAAATATTAATGCATTTACTATAATTTTAGCAAACATACATGCCAGTCAAGTATTCACAAGATAGTATTACCTATGTGTAGCAACTTTCCAGTTTCCAATGGCAGTTTTTCAATTGTTCACTTTATTTTTCTTACATGACTGGCAGTAATTGTGGGCCTTGACTTGTAAGCTGCCAAAGCCCAATCTGTACACACTTATGCAATCAATATTTGTGAGTGCAACTCGGATTGTCCTTTAAGATCAGATTATGGTTCTTGAATGAATGTAGTCAAAATATAATCCATTAGTGAGGTGTAGTGAGACTTGTGTGTGTGTGTGTGTCTGTCTGTGTGCGTGCGTGTGTGTGTGTGTGTGTGTGTGTGTGTGTGTGTGTTTGCTCGCTCTTGTGCACAGTGAGCTAGTGAGTGAGAGAGAGATTGAGAGGTGGAGTGGTACCTGTGTGGTGCAGAGAGTGAGGCCAGGTTCCATCACAGTCTTTATGCTGCTTCAGTTGTCTGACTGGGTGGAGAAAGGCTAAGGGGGGTCAGCCTTTCACTGGCTGCAGGGCCAAATCAGTTGGCTCTTGCTGAATAAAGTGAGAGAAAGAGAGACAGACAGACAGGGAGAATGAGGTGTGTAGGAGAAGTGTGTAGTGTCTGTGTGTGTTGCATGCCAGTGTGCCTGTGTGTCGTCATCCATACCCAGAGGCTGAGGGCTTTTCAATCTCCTCTTTCTGGAGAATGGGAGCAGGGAAGCAGAGTTGTAGCAGTGAATGGGCTCCCAGGCCTGGGGACACACTGAGCCGAGCCCCGGTTAAACCAGCGCTATCAGCTATTCATCAACCCCCTTTCCCTCAATGGGGTTTATTTGTCCGTCACGTGAAGGTAAAGGGGCCTAAGGGAGAGAGGAGCAGAAATGAGGGAGAAGAAAAAAAAGACATGTTGGAGAAAGCGTAACAGTGTGCTCAGATCAAAAGACTCATGCGCAGCAGCCTGCGCTGCTGGCTGCCAGCCCTCTAGCAGTCGACACCAGGGGGCGGCTTGTTCAAGCTGTGCAGCACACGTCAGGATCAAGTCTGTAGCTATTCCACAGGCCGGCCGTGAACTAATGATGAGCAAAATATGAATTATGATGTGTGTTGTGATTTCCAAACAAGACAAGGAAGAAGTTGCTACAGTTAATCTGTCTCTATTTGTCTGTCTCTCTATTTGTCTATCTAACTGTATATACCTGCTCAGTAAGGTAGCCCGGGAACTTGGTTTGTTCATGAATTCTGCTTCAAATACAGAGCAACCTCTGAATTTGAATCAGGTCCCACTTTTCCATATTTTATAATGTTATCTCACTAGAGCTGCACATTTCAAGGCGAAAGACAGTGCAGTATGATTGATCAGAGTAATAAATAGTCAATTGCATAAAAAAAGATAATAAAATAGTACAGCTTGGAGCTATCTGACTAACTCCATCACCCTCACGCTGGTTAGTATCAAACACAACAAAGGATTTCCTTAAGGTCAGTCAGGAGCAGTATTTCATATAGGCCAGGTTATTTACTGACTAAGTGAGAGACTGAACTTGGTTGACTGAAAGGTTGGACTGTTTCTGATAGGTCCCTGCGTGACTCTTCCATTTAATGGGCCCAGTTTTCCAAAGAAGACTGATTAAAATTAATTCCTGGGTTTAAAAAGACTATAAACCCTTTATGGTTCTTACTGTCGTATGATGGTGCCGGACCACTCTGGCGGGTCAATTAGTGCCCAGCACAGGCAGAACAAAGCTATCAATTTTGATGCTGCAAAACGATGTAGTTCTGCATTCAAAGCAAATATTAAAAGAAAAAAAAATGAACCCTTTAGTATATATCGTTAAGCAATTCACAGCAGATCAGACTGGCAGCACTGTTCTCATTTTCTAGTGTTCTTACTGCTTATCAAGGGTCATTGTGGTTCTTAACTTAATTTGCTTCCAACTTATTTTTATTTTGATATTAATCAGTAACTCAGTAGAAACAAAACACATTTATCTGTATGAGGTCAGAGTGTCAATCTCTTTCTCTTTAATTACCCATTGCACTGAGCGACATTTAATTCTGAGACACCCATTTATTACATGTGCGCCATAACCGCATCAGTAAAAATAGAGCTGTAAGCCTCTGTGTTTCCTTTTAGCCAACATAGCAACGCCTATTAATTATCAGAGTCCCTATTATCTCTACTGTCACTTAAAACATAGGGCTGTAGTTTCATGCCTACACACTTTACCACAGCAGGCGTGTTTGGAGTTACAGTAAGAGTTAACAGCAGTGTCTTGCTCAACGATGCTGCCAATGTCACTTCTTCCTAATGGCTTAAAGAGAAGCAAACTGTCAACACCAGACTCAAACTAATGTCAGTGCACCTGATATTACTCCGTCCTCTCATTCCTCACCGGGAGAAAATTGGGCCATTTTAGAGCAGCCAGCCTTGAAATTAGGCTGAGCGTTGAGAGGTGTTGATTTCACTAAAACTGTCTTTTCTCTCACCTTTACTTTTTTTGATCACCCACTGTCTCTCACTTCACCCTTTTCCTTTCTACCTCCACCGCTCCCAGTCCTCATTATCTGTGGTTTGTGCGGCAAATTCTGGGTAATAACTGAACTCAAGGAGAGAAAAGACAGTTGAAAACACAATGGCAGCTCTTTGTGTTGCCGGCCACAGTATCAGCGCAGACAGATGCTTCTGTAACAGCTCCTTTACAGCCACTTCACAGGCAAACTGACATTGTGTTTCTGCTCCATTTGTCCAAAGAGGAAATGTGAGACAAATGTGTGTGCATGGACTGCATAACATCCATGTCCTTCAGAGGCCACATTTCTCCACTTCTGCCTTTGTTCCTCAGTGTTTTTCTTTCTTATTGGATTTGGAATCCTTTGATACGGGTGTCCTGGTGGCTCAGCTGGCTAAAGTGCATATCGTGTAACTATCACATCCTGGGTTCGAGTACAGCTTCTGATCTCGCTTGTCATCCTTCCCTCTCTCCCAGGTTTTCTTGACTCTCTGCACTGTGACCAGCTAATAAAGGCACAAAATCATTCATTCGTTCATTTATTCATTCATTCATTTTCCAAGTTGCGTATCCTAATTAGAGTGATATCCCAGCTCTCATTTGGCGGAAAGCAAAAAAAAACCCAAATAAAAAGAAATCTTTGTATTAGCAGTGGAGGAAGAAATGAAAATGGAGCACTTTTCATGCTGCTTTTTTTTTCTCTTTTTTTTTTTTACCATAGGTCTTCATGCCAACACTACTCTCTGTATCTTTTGTGAAGGTTTTAATGAGGATACATTCCTTGCATGCATCTACAGTGCAAAAAAAAAAAAAAAAAAAAATCTCCATCTTAACTGGTCATTTAACCGTAATGATTTTTCTAAAAACAAATGAAAACGTGTGCCCATGGGATGAGATCCTATTTGTCTCCAATGCTGATCAACTTGTTTCCAGAATTGTTTTTTTTTTTAATAAAGCATCCCATTCTTGATAGCGGTGCACTGATACACCAAAATATGAGAAACTCCATCGGAAACAAGTGGGATTCTCTCATCCCACTGACAGATTTTTGACTTTTTTTTTTTTTTTTTTTTTGAAGAAAAACAATAAGTCTGAATTTGAGAATAATAATGTGATAAGATGGAAGTGTTTTGCAGTGTATGCAGGTCTCCCCTTTCCTCCAGTGTTTTACATGGACTGCAGATGTTAAATTTCCCCTTGCTGCACTGCTGTTGTAGCACTGCTCTACCCTGAAGAGATACAACAAGGAAAATTCCTTGGTGCATTGCTAAATCATCAGTGGTGATGTAACTTTGAGTATAAAAACCAACAACATTGCCGGCATTAATGTAAGTCCGCATCAACACTTCCAGATGGTTTTGAGCCACATCAGCGGTACAGAACAAACTCCAATCAACATTTGTCTTTTTTTTTTTTTGTTTTCCAGAAAAAAAAATCAACACTTTGTTTGTCCCAGTGCAGGATCGATACAAGGTGGGTTTGTCCTCTGTGGTTCGGCTACCACTGTAAAACTCTACTCTGTAACGCTAGCCTTAGTTTGAAAGTGTTTTCCAGTGTTGGCGCGCGCTCTGTTCAGTCAGTCGAGGGCAGTTTGTGAGGGTCGATGGTTTCTAACACAAATCAATAGAAATTAGTTCTCTCTGTTTGTGCTCTGCCCTGTCAGCCGTGTGTGTGTGTTTGTTACATCCGCACAGCCACCATCCATTTCACTTGCTTTGTGAGTGGATGTGTTTGCCTCTATACACATGCCCATAAGTGTGCATGTGTGTGTGTGTGTGTGTGTGTGTGTTCACTCTACACTTTAATTGCATCTGCCTCGTGTATCACTTGACTAATACTCTGCTCTGTTTCGTTCCTTCCTGAGCCCCTGTGGCAGGTTGCAAAGTGGATTTATCTGATCTGCACCATGTGCTGGAGTATAACAATGCGTATACCTGCCAAAATATCTATTTACACACTCGTATCCAGACATATGCATTTGGAGATGTGGGCGCTGTGTGTTTGCACGTGTTTGTGCCCACGTGTGTGTCTCTGCGTGCGTGTACATGTGTGTGTGAGTGAGTGCGTGCGTGCGTGCTCTCATTCCCCCCGACAGCCTCCTTCACAACCAATGCCGACTCTTATTCTTCATGATTTAGTGGGATTTGATCAAAACTTGCTGACGAAGGGAAAAGAACAGGCCCGCCTGATGCCTTGGGAGACAAAGCAAGAGCAGGCTTCATTAGCGATGTATGCATATGCAGAGGAGAGCTCCGTGTGTGAGTGTGTGTTTGAGTGTGTGTGTGGGCGTGTGTTTGACGGTTACTGGGTATGTACATGTGCGCTTTTGTGAATTTGCATGTGCCCAGGGGCCGAATGTTAGAGGTTATAGAAGCATATATATATCGCCTTCTTGTTTTTGCTTCATTATATTCCTGCTTCTCTCTCTGAAAGTGATGTGACCTGTATCTCTGTTCCTTCTTTTACCTTTTCCTGCATCTTAATCTCTCTGTCTAGCATTACCTATTTTTTTTTTTTATTTTTGTTTTTTGTTTCTCCTTCCTGTTCCTCTCTCATCTCTCACTTCAGCTCTTTTTTCCTCTCTCTGTGACCGCCCTCCCTGAGTGTGTGCATGTGTATGTGTGTCTGGTCATTTCTCCTTTAAACTTGCCCCCCCATCTCTCTCTCTCTCTCTCTCTCTCTCTCTCTCTCTCTCTCTCTCTCTCTCTCTCTCTCTCTCTGCTTCTCTCCACTGTAGCTCTTCATCGCAGAATTTTATTATCTCTGACAGAGAAGAAGTGTTGAATCTTTTTTGCTCTTCCTCCTTTCATCTCTTTGATTCATTCCTCCCTTCACTCAACTCTACTTCCTCTCTCTCTCTCTCTTTCTCTCTCTCTCTTTCTGTGTGTTGGTGTTTATGATGCCTTGCGGCTGCCTTATCTAGTGCACCCTGCCTCAGCTGATAACTGGGGCCTGTCAACTGCGTTCAGTGCCACTGTGTGTGTGTGTGTGTGTGTGTGTGTGTGCACATCTGTAGATGTGTTTTAGCACACATGAGTGTTAGTGTGTTCAATTGTGTGTTCAGCACATGCACACACAGATTCCCCTGGGTGCAATCAGAGGCGGATGTAGAGACAGATGATTACATGGATGTTTGAGTGTTTGATTACCGCGCATGTGTGTGTGTGTGTGTGTGTGTTCGTGTGTGTTCGTGTGCATGCATATGCCCCACTAACATTTGATTGAGCTGGGAAT